>NW_025728231.1:600000-825321 GCF_021461385.2 Schistocerca piceifrons
GCTCCAGGAGAGCATCCCACAGACAATAGATGCGATGGCCTCCAGGACCTTGGTGAGGGTGTGGGATGGTGCTGACAGAGTGTGAAAAATTTCCATTCCTTGTCATGCCTACCATCTCCCCTGAAAATCATAATGTCACCAGTGGTACATTAGGATATGGAATAAGTGTGTGTGTGTGTGTGTGTGTGTGTGTGTGTGTGTGTGTGTGCGTGTGTGTATGAGTGATTTAGTACACACAGACACACACACACACACACACACACACACACAGAGAGAGAGAGAGAGAGAGAGAGAGTTGCTACTCATGGGTAGTCTATTCCCACAACATATAATATGAATAATGCCAGATATAATTTGCAACCTTGGAATATATAGTATACGCATTTGTACTTATGCTCTGCTCCGTCACATACAAGTACAGTGCCGATGGGTCAGTACCTAACTGCTCACACCCTAATGTCTTCCATTAACAGTTGTGGATGACTTGTGCAGTTATCATACGGGACACACTTCATAATTCACACATGGGATTTCACCCCTGCAACTGTCACTGTTCGTCCTCTCCTGAATACACTTCTCATCTTCCTTGTCTGGTGTCGATCACAACTGTTTGTAGCCTTTCCACGAGATGCCAAACTGTAACTCTGTGATTTGTGATTTGTGTGCCAATAACAAGAAAATGATGAATTAATCAATAAAAAAAACAAGAGTATCATAAAGGGAATCAAACTGGGTTTTAGGACTAATTATTTCATGTTTCATTGATTTGTATCTGCATTTTGCAAAAGCTTGATGATTACTCTTTTGATATCATCACCTTATTTTCGACAGAACTGTTCCAGTTTCCCATTGTCACCATTTACAATTTATTCTAAAAAGGTTTGAACTTTAGATAAATCCTTCCAATTGCAATATATTTGAAAGTAAGAATATCACCCTGTTCAGAAAATTTCAGGCTGCAACTTTATCAACACAGATTTTAAAAATGTGATCGAATAAAAATGGGATGCTTGAAATCATATCTTCATTAATAACTTTTTAACCATTTAAATTTATGAGATTTTTTTTTCTGAAACAAGAACAGCAGGTCTCTCAAACTGACAAGGTTGTTGGATATTAGGCTTCAATTCTGACCAGTCTATTTTTGGTTAGCAGTAAATTTGTTATTGGATTGGGCTGTTTTGTTTAAGGGGAAAAAACAACTGGGGTCATACACGCCCAAGTCAAAACCATAGAACCTGAAGACAGAGAGGAGTCAAAAAATGAATACACATCAATCCCAATCAATGTAAGAGAAGTCAGCTAAAAATAGGGACTTGGAGAAAGGTCTATAAAGTACACCAAAGAGAAACAGAGGTCAAGAACTAAAAATTAAATGGCCTTCACCATAAAAACTAAAATGAGGTCGACAACTCGGCAAGTAACTCAGATGGCAAACCCAAGTGGAAATGTAAACAGTTAAAATACATGGGAATTCCATCAGGAAATGGCAGACACTTAAAACTTGGGTGCAACAACTGCAATAGATGGCAAAATTGTCGAGAAAAAGGAAGTTGGAGGTGCCCAACAGGATACAGGCCATTATAGGGTTAATGGTGATGGCAGAGAGGATGACACTCGTGATAGAACACTGAGGCACACCAGTTTCCTGGATATAGGTGTCTGACAAGGCAGAACCCACACGCACCTTGAAAACTTTGTCTTTTAAAAATTCCTGAAGGAGATGGGGCAGGGGGCCACTGGAGCCCCATGTGTAAAGAGTTCAGAGGATACCAGTTCTCCGGTAGTTGTTGTAGGCATTCTCCAAATCAAAAAATATGGCAACAGTCGGGTACTTCCACAGAAAACCATTCATGGCATGGGTGGACAAAGTAAGTAGATTGTCAACTGCAGAACGGCATACTCGAAGTCCACACTGTGCAGTCATTAGAATGTATGATTCATGCTCAGCTGGTATGCTGGCTTGAATCTCGCAAATTACTATCATGGGGCAGTAGTTGGAAGGATGGTTTTTGTCCTTACTGGCCTTAGGTATGAGTATGACAGTGGCTTCACACCAACATCTGGGAAATGCGCCCTCTGCCAGATGTGGTTGTACGTTTGAACGAAAAAGTACTTGCCCACAACAGAAAGGTTCTGCAACATCTGCAATGTCTGGCCCTGCGGAGAAGGATTGGGATGAACTGAGAGCATGATCCCCCATAGTAAAGCCGACATTGTGGCACTCACGATTCTGAGAAGAGAAAGGTATTGCCAGGCCACCTCCACCCATTTCCGATGGAGGAAGGCAGGGTGATAGTGGGAAGATCTCGAAATTTCAGCAAAATGGGGACCCAAGGTATTGGAGATAGTAGCAGGCATTCTCATTGTAGACCCTATTGCTGTTAGTCTGGAAATTGGCAAATGGATCTTGGTCCCAGAGAGCTGTCAGAGGTTGGTCCACACAACAGAGGCAGGGGTAGAACTGTTAAAAGAACTAGTACATGAAATCCAGCTAGCTTTTTTAATATCCCAAAGAACACAACAACACTGCGCATACATCTGATTATAATGAATGCCACTGTACTCATAGGATGACAATTAATAATTCGGAGAGCACGTGTCAGCACATGAATTGCATTGACACATACCTCAGACCACCAATGGACTGAGACAAGGTGTGGTAAAGAGGAGGTGAGAGGAATGGAACATTCTTACAGCAGCCTTAGTAGGCTCCCACTTGGGTGTGCACGTAGGTACGATAGGATTCAGTAATGGATGGCACATGGGAAATGGTTGCCTGAGTAGGTTTCAGAAAGTACAGACCATTCAAGATGATGGGCAAGCTGGGCAGTGCACAAGGATACATTCAAATGGGAATAGGTGTGTGAGGAATCAGAAAGGAATGTGGGTGCTCCAGTCTTTATTTTGTTTTATTTATTTATTTATTTTTGATTATGGTTTTAGGGTGCAAAACAACCATTGTAAAAAGTACCCATTCTGTGGCTTATTGGAGGATAAAAACAAGAATGTAAATCAAGAGGAATTGGAGTGAAACTGAAGCAGAAGGGGAAACTAAAAACGGAAGGAGACCTGAGAAAAGTGCTATTGAAGGGGGGTTGTTTTTCCTGAAGAGAGCTTCAAATGACTGACGTCATCTCACTAACATTTATAGACTCAAGGACAGGATCGGTGGAGTGCACATCATCTGCTAAAACAGAATATATATCAGGCGACAGCTGTAAACAGGTGCATAGCAGATTAAAGTAGCACTACTGAAGTAAAAGGTATCTCACCATCCATGATTGAGTAGGGACAAAGCGGGAGAGGAGCACCACTCAAAAGATGTCAGTAGCTAAAAAGACAGTGCCCAATCTGGAGTCTAGTTAAAATTACCTCCTCCCAATGACGAGGCTGCAAGGAAGAGGTACAAGAACAGAGAAGAGGTTTAATGTCCCATAGTTTGTTATCCTGGAGTGCGGACCAGCGTGTGTGCCATAAAAGAGCAACACGATGACATAAAATGCTCTGTAAATTGGCAAAGGGAACCATGCGAACAGTGGGCCAAGGGAGAGAGACTGCAGCCTTTGCCGCTATATCGGATGCCTCATTTCCACGTATACCAACATACTCTGGGATCCAGAGGAATGCCACATAGGTGCCCTCCAAGTAGTGCAAGTGGAGGCAGTCCTGAGTCTGGTGGACCGGAGGGTGAATGGGATAAAGGGCTTGGAAGTTGAGAAGAGAGCTGAGAAAATCCAAGTATATAATATTCTGTATTCCTAGATGGTGACGAATTTATTGGACAGCATGGTGAACAGCATAAAGCTCCGCAGTAAGAACTGAACACTTGTCGGGAAGCAGAAATCTAATCAGGGTGTCACCAAGAATATAGGCACTCCTGACACCAAATGTGGTCTTGGAGCCGTCATTGTAAATAAATGTGGCATCCTCTATTTGTGTGCCTAGAGCAGCAAATGCCCGATGATAAACTATAGGGGGGGTACTATCATTGGGAAGCTGAAAAAGGTCATGGAGGAGGCAGGTCTGGGGGTGAAGCCAAGGTTGTGTCGTACCCCCATTTCTGTAGAAAATTTTAGGAAATTGGAAGGAGAGTGAATGTAGCAGTTGACAGAAGTGGACTCCCGGTGGTGGTAGTAAAGAGGAAGGGCTGCCTGCATACTCTAAATCCAAGGAGATATCTAAAAAATGGCATAGGTCAGATGAGCAGGTATGGAAGACAAATGACAAGTGCAATGACTCAGAAGGACAGCTCACCGAGTTGACAGCAGATGTTCAGTAGTCTCAGAGTAAAGGCTCTCCACAGGGCTAGTGTAAAAAGCTCCAGACACTAAATGCAATCCATGGTGGTGGACAGAGTCTAGATGCCAAAGAATAGATGGCTGTGCACAGCCATAAACTATGCTTCCATAGTCCAATTTCGAATGCATTTAGGCATGATAGAGACGAAGGAGGACCACTCGGTCAACTCCCAGGAGATACCACTCAGAACACGGAGGATGTGAGGGATTGCAGACAGCAATCCAAATGATATGACACAGCAGTTTTCTGTCAAACTTAAGTCCCAAGAATTTGGCGATGTCCCCAAATGGAAGGTCAACAGGGCGTAGATGTAGGGAAAGCATATAATACTCCGTACGATGCCAATAATTTACACAGAATGTCTTACTGCGAGAAAATTGGAAGTCGGTTTCAATGCTTCATGAGTAGAGGCGATCGAGACATCCTTGAAGATGTTGTTCAAGAAGGCTGATCCATTGAGAGCTGTAGTAAATTGCAAAAGCATCCACAAAGAGGGAGCCCAAGACATCAGGAAGAAGATAATCCATAATTGGATTTATGGCTTTGGCAAACAGTACAACACTTAGCATAGAGCCATGGGGCACCCCGTTTTCTTGGAAGAAAGTGCGGTATAGAGAAATGTTCACCTGCACCTTAAATGTGCACTCTGACATAAATTCGTGGATGAAAAGGGATGGCCAGCCTCGAAAGCCAGAAAAGCAC
The DNA here is from genome assembly GCF_021461385.2 of Schistocerca piceifrons. Taxonomy (NCBI): domain Eukaryota; kingdom Metazoa; phylum Arthropoda; class Insecta; order Orthoptera; family Acrididae; genus Schistocerca; species Schistocerca piceifrons. The sequence goes on from NW_025728231.1 coordinate 605,005, forward strand.
AGTATGCAGAGGATGCCTGTTTTTCAACAGGTATCATAAACCCTCTGGAGATCAATAAATATTGTTACTGTTTGGCGTTTCCTGAGAAATTCGTTCATGATGTAAGTGATGAGAGCAAAAATATGGTCAATTGCAGAACAATGCTTTCAGGAACAGCATTGGGCAGGTGTTAAAAGGTTTTGGGACCCCAGCCACCAGCCTAAATGGCAATCTACCATATGCTCCAAAATCTTACATACACTACTCGTGAGAGAGATTGGGCGATAGATAGAGGGGAAATGCTTTTACTTTCAAGGTTTTGGAACAGGAATAATGATAGCTTCCAGCCAACTTCTGGGAAAGGTACTGTCAACCTGAAGTCGGTTATAAAGTTGAAGGAGGTAGCACAAACTAGGGTATGATAGGTGCAGCAACATTAGGACATGGATAGCATCCAGTTCCAGAGCAGCGGGGAGGAGGAGAATGCATGTATGAGTTCCGGCGTAGAATAAAAGGCTTTGTAGCTTTCATGAGTTTCATATAAAAAAGTAAGAGGTCACTATTCTGCTACCAAATTCTTTGAGAGAAAGGCTGGTGAGTAATTAGAAAAGTTTGAAATATGAGCAAAGTATTGACACAATGAGTTAGAGATTATGACTGTCTACTAAGGTATCCTGCGCGACAGTTAGTTGAGAGATCCGGAACTAACTGGATGTTCCAGATAGCCGTCAGAATCTCTCATTGACTTTTGACAGCTGCTTTCATTTCACATAATTTCTGTTTGACAGCAGGACAGAGACTACGTTTAAAATGACTGTGCAAAATTCTCTGCTTTCTCAGCGACTTCCTAACATGTTTATTGAACCAAGGTGGATCCTTTTGCACTCCTATATTTTTTCTAGGCACATATTTCTCTAGCACATGGTGGACAATACATTTAAATTCTGACCAAAGATGCTCAATATCTTTGTGTCCTGTGGTGAACGCTTGGAGCTGATTATGAAGATATTCATTAATGACACTTTTATTTGCTTTCCCAAAAAAGAAGTCTCTATGCCGTTTTTTTTTTTTTTTTTTTTTTTTTTTGCTATTTCCACTGACATAAAAGCCACAACGAATTTATGGTCATTAATACCTTCTTCTAGATTAACTTCCTCAAAAAGATAAGTTCTGTTTGTTGCCAAGGTATCTAATATGTTCCCGTCTCAAGTTGGTTTTCTAATCAACTGCTCAAGGTTTTATGTTGAGAGGGCACTTAGAATAATTTCACACGAGTCTTTGCTTCTGCCCCTGTGATAAACATGTAATTTTCTGTCAATAGACACCAGATTAAAGTGTCCACCTAAAACTAATGGATAATTTGGATATTTATTTCCTATATGCTCAAGATTTTCCCTGAAATTTTCTGCAATGTTTGTTGTGGATGCTGGTGGTCTATAAAAACATCCTAATACAATAGTCACTCCTTGTCTGATTGACAGCTTTATCCAGGCTATTTCAGTCTGACTCAGTATTGATCTCAACTGCATTTAAACAGCTTTTAACTACAATGAACACACCACCTCCATAGCATCAGTCCTATCCTTCCTAAGCATTGTCCAATCTGAGTTCAAAATTTCACTGCTATTTATGTCTGGATTCACCTAGCTTTCGGTACCTAATACAATATTGGCATTTCTACTGATTATTTCAGAGAGTATTACGGGGATCTTGCTACAGACACTTAAGCAATTTACCAACATTAGATTTAGCGTATTTAAATCTTTTGGAATGACCTGTTTGCGCCAACTAACAATTTTTACAGTTGGCACTCCTGCATCAGTGTTATGAACTGGTAATTTTTCAGGCCAACGATTTGTTTCCCATGGGAAGGAACCAATTCCAAAAACCTCCATGTGCATGCCACAAGTATTGTGCTACCCATGTAGCTGATTCCTGTGTGTAGTGCACCCCTGATCTATCAAGGGGAGTCCTACAATCGTCCACCCCATAGCGTAGGTCAAGGAATCTACAACAATTTTCATCACAGAGGCGACATAGCCTCCGGTTTGATTCTCCACTCCACTCCAAACCGGAGGACTTCAGTCCACCCTGGGTACAATGGTGCAAATCATCAGCTCGGCTTCCACTCTTCGAAAGATGGAGAGCTCCTACACCAATTTAGCTAGCTGTCGAAAGGACCCAAGGATTTCCTCGGAACCCTGATGACTGGCACCGTTGGTGCCAACACGTGCAACAATCTGTAGGTGTCTGCACCTCACACACTCGATAGCCACTGGAAGAGCCTCTTCCACATTCTGGACAAGGCCCCCCCTGCAAGCACATTGAGTAAATGTTGGACTTCTTCCCCACCCTAGCTGCTATGTTCCTGAGGAGCAACACGACCAGCATAATTTTGGAGCTCCCAATAACTAACAAACCCCTATCCCCACGTGACCGTCTTGATCTTGCCGAAGGAGTGGCCACTATCCTGGCAAAAGATGCATTCTGATCCAGCTCAGCGAACACCCCCCCCCCCCCCTCCCCACCTCTACCCAACAAGCATCAGATGGCACACGGAATCTATTAGCAAAGTGCACGGAATTTGGCAGGACCCTGCATCCCCTGTGCAGCCTTCACCTCGAGGCAAGATAGGTAGACACAGTTCGCCATCCACACTGAAGTGAGTGAAGTGAGAGCTGGCCAGCTGGCTCAGTCGCACCTGAGGTCGGCTCAATGACATCCCCCCCTGCACATCTAGTACAGCAGAGGTTGCCCAGGGCACCCCATCCCCACCCACAGCACGAGGTGGCACTACAGACCCTGTCGACTGTGGCCACGAGGTCCACAAAAATGTCGGCTCTCTCGTGCTATCGGTCTGTGAAGTCCAATGCAGAGAAACAGTTGGCAGTGCGTACTACCGACACGGGGGCCGGCCGGGCCAAGGCATCACGTGGCGACACAGTCTAAGAGGATCTTCGAGTCAGCAAAGGAGAAGACCGCACGCCTCTGTTGGACTACTTCGACCCTCACCAGTTAGCAGAGGAAGACAAGAGTGGTGTTTGGCTGGAGGGAAAAGGAAGTTTTGACGGGAGTTCTCCTCCCGACCTTTCCGGTCTGCCAGTTGTGTAGCAAGCGGCTTTGCCTCTCGAGGCGAGAATCTGATGGTGCGTCGCACAGCCGGACAGGGTGACGGTAATGTTACCTCGACACTGGGCAATTTCACAAACTCAGATTGTATTTGAGGTCGCACTTCTGCATGGCCATGTCCTTCGTGAACAAGGGATAATAAGAACAGAACTAAAAGTGCCAGATGGGAGAACGTAGGGTTTGTGACTAACCAATAACTTGAGCCATTGCATTTGTCCACCTCCTTCTCCGCTCTGTATCAGGCAGCCCCGTGTTCATCCCTAACATTTGGCTGGGTGTCAGAAAGATGTTCCGGTGTCGTTGAAATGATGACACTGATAGCAGTGCATCAGGTTTGGAATGTACAGTCAGACTGTAATAAATTCATAGTCTGCCCTGATCTCAGACTGAAGCACCACTCTATCAAAGGTGAGAATAATAGCGCTTGAGGGCACTAAGGAGGAATCTACCTTTAACCTCATCTGACGGACGGGAATGACACCCTGATCAGAGAGGTAAGACCGGATTTTGACCTCGATCGGACTGTCGAGTGGCCTAGTATAAATAACACCGCTGGAAGAATTCAGAGTTCCGTGGGCCTCGGCGTGAACTGGATAGCCGCAGAAAAGTGAGGCAGTGAGCAATTGTCATGCTCGAGAATCAGAAGTAGTCTACAAGAGCCAAGCACCATTCCACAAATGAAAGCAGGATTTTACAGGTTCGGTTAATGGCATTGAGACCTTTCTGAATAATACATGGATTTGTCATTGCAGATGCCCAACACTTCAGTATGTGAGACCATGAGGAACCATGTTGCAGCTGGAAGGGTCTTTGAATCTTTAGTCTCATTCCATTTATGTTCTGTAGACGTCGATTTTGAAGACCATTGGCTCACTGCCAGAGAATCGCCACGATTGCTAGCATCTCCGTTTGTGCACTCGTCCCGACTGTGGGACCGCTTCAGGAGGGGGTGCACCCCCGAAGTTGACTGACTCCTCATGTCACACCTCCCAAACACCTGACAGATGGATAAATTGGCAATTTGGAAGGTAGCTGCTCAGGCAATCACACCTGTCTGGGCCCGATCTGTACCCAGTGGTATGTGCGAACCCTACCTGCAACCTAGGGCTGGGAATTATGCATTACCCAGTCACCTGTAATGTGTAAGATGTGTGTGTGTGGGGGGGGGGGGGGAGGGGGGTGGAGGGGGGGGGAGTCTTCAGGAGCACACAGGGAGGAGGAAGATGAAAAAGTGTGACCTCAAACGCCAAAGCGGAGAAACGGGAAGAGAAGGGGTGAGGATAATCAGATGGTAGCTGTCGAGGGAAGTTGAGTTCTTCCCAAGATTAAGGACAAGAATAACTATACCATCTGGCCATTGTGATGGGAAAGCACCCGTGAGCCAAATGTCATTGAAAACCCTGAGGAGATGTTGCCTCTGGGGAACAACCACGTCTCGGATTATCTAACTGTGGACGGAATCCAAGTCTTGGGGCCATGTCTCTTTAAGAGGTAAGAGCCTGAAATAATTCTCATTCACTATAGGGTTCATTATAAGGCTCAACATGGTGCGGGTTGAAACAGATGGGGGTCTGTTAAACATGGCATTTCTGCTGGAGAAATGTAACAGGATAGGAAGAGGACGCCGATGCCACTGTGAAGTGCATCGTGAGGTGTTCTGTGAGGACCGATTGATCATTCCACAGGGCATCTTGGAGGATAAGACCCTGCAGAGTTGACTGACACTGGTGGCTCAGGAGGCTACAGAGCACAGACAAAACCTGCAACGGAGAGAGGTATGTCCCCAGGGAAGAAACAAAGTGCTCCCAGTATTCCTTTTTACTCTGCTTGATAAGGTAATGAGCTTTGTTTTGAAGGCTATGAGAAGAAAAGATGAAAACTGACCAAAAATGGCACAATACATTTTTAGGACAAGGGATGGATATCAATTTCATTGTGAGTGATAAAGGAATTTATGAGCAAGTTATTGCTTGTTGCAATGAACGAAGAAATCATGTATGATAAGCTACCAACAGTTATTTCGACTCTTTGTAATTAATGGAAAAAATCATCCACTATCAGTTTTTTGTTAGTATTTGGCAACTGTTAGACAGTGGTTGTAGGTGTCATATAAATTGGTTTACCATTATTGGTTTGTCATGGTTTTTGTACTAACAAGGGGAGGCCACCAATTGTGAAATACAGATTCGATTCATACTGCGCATAATAAAAGCTCATGGCCAGAGGTGTAATGTGGCAAAGCACCAAGATGCACTTCTCAGCCATTGTTGAGAAAACGACAGTTAAAAGAAACCGTTGTGATGAAATACTCTCTATGATTAATAATTTTCTACAGCGTCGTGGCGCAGTGGTAAGTGCTCGGGTTCGTAATCCAAAGGTCGCCGGATCGAATCTCGCGCCACGCAACTATTATTTGTTTTTTGTAATTCAAATGTGCACCCCCCCCCCCCCCCCCCCCCCACACACACACACACACACACAGGGTGAGGTATGAGCAGTGGCAACTTGAAATTTGCAGAGGTGGAGGCCTGGTGGGTAACGGGAAGAGAGGATACACTGAAGGGCAAGTTCCCATTTCCGGAGTTCTGACAGGTTGGTGTTAGTGGGAAGTATCCAGATAACCCGGACGGTGTAACACTGTGCCAAGATGTGCTGGCCATGCACCAAGGCATGTTCAGCCGCAGGGCTATCCCCATTACCAACAAACACTGTCTGCCTGTGACCATTCATGCAAATGGACAGTTTGTTGCTGGTCATTCCCACATAGAAAGCTTCACAGTGTAGGCAGGTCAGTTGGTAAATCATGTGGGTGCTTTCACATGTGGCTCTGCCTTTGATTGTGTACACCTTCCGGGTTACAGGACCGGAGTAGGTGGTGGTGGGAGGGTGCATGGGACAGGTTTTTCACTGGGGGTAGTTTCAAGCGTAGGAGCCAGAGGGTAGGGAAGGTGGTTTGGGGATTTCATAGGGATGAACCAAGAGGTTACGAAGGTTAGGTGGACGGCGGAAAGACATTCTTGGTGGAGTGGGGAGGATTTCATGAAGGATGGATCCCATTTTAGGGCAGGATTTGAGGAAGTCATATCCCTGCTGGAGAGCCACATTCAGAGTCTGATCGAGTCGCGGAAAGTATCCTGTCACAAGTGGAGCACTTTTGGGGTTCTTCTGTGGGAGGTTCTGGGTTTGAGGGGATGAGGAAGTGGCTCTGGTAATTTGCTTCTGAACCAGGTCGGGAGGGTAGTTGTGGGATGTGAAAGCTGTTTTCATGTTGTTGGTGTAATGGCAATCAGTTGCAACAATTATGCATATAATAAGTTGTTGAAAGTCGTTTGTTGTGGAAAAATAATACTCGAAATAAAATACAATATCACAAATAATATTAAAGTGGATACAATCTATTGAAAAGTTCGGTATACACTCGCACATAATTAACAATTAGTGACCAGAAGTAGCTGGAGTATCGCATGAACCTGAGTGATAGTTATCATAGAAACATGGAAAGCAGAAAACAGCACGACATCGAGCACATCTGATAAACGATGCGTTTTTACAAGAACAATTTTTTTTTTAATTATCTGTTGGGGTACACACCTGATTGACATTATGAAAAACTGTTCTATCATTCGTCAGGTTTGATGCATACCATGTGTATCGTATCATATTGGAAAAACTCGGAGAAGACAATTGGTGGTGGACGATGGATTGGATTTTTGTACAATCATCTCTGGAGTTGATGTCACGGTTTTGCTCGATTAAAAAAGCACAATTTTGAAGGCACTTGATAAAATTTTTTATCTGTCGGTAAAAATACACATCACACGGTTGGACGAGAGGAGTGCACTTTGGAGGAATGACTTTTATAGTGCTTCTTATCATCCTGGAACATCTCATTGTATAGTGCTGGGTTCGTTTGCCCACCCCAATAGTTGATCAGAAGGAGAAATTCTTTCTTTTGTACGTATGGTTGCAAAGCATTATGCAAGAAGTCCACGAACAAACCCTTTGTTAGTTTACTGGATTTGGAGGATGTAATAACAACCTTGGTATACTTCTTGGCGTACTCATCGACTGTCTTCTGTACTCTGGGTCCAAATGTACCTGTGGACTCTTGGAGGCACATGAAAACAAGAGGCAAGACTCGCCCAGACATTGTGATTGAATATTGTGCCGTATACGAATGCGTCACCTTGTTCATGTCGTCTCAGGCTACCAGAACAGCCTTTAAACTTTTTCGGCAAGAGTTCTGTTGAACGTGGACTGGTACTGGCACACTGACAAACAAAATAAAAAAATATCGTTTATATGAGAAATATCAGATTATCATATTCTATCATCATGTCATATGACATTTGTGAACAGCTCTTTACATAACTGTTTGATCAGTATTAATAATGAAATCTTTGTCAAAGTTAGTTATCAACGTTCGCAGCTGGATCCAAAATGTGTCCGCTGTGGCCAAAATTTCGTCTTGGGTAGCCATCTCTTTCCGGGAAACAAATTTTGTGATTTTCCGTTGCTGAATCCCATGCTTCTTTTTAAATTCGGTGACCCATGTTTTTGAAGCTTTGAAGTTGAAATCTGGGAACTGACTTGCAGCGCCCAAGGCCCACTGCTGCAGGTTTCTGGTAGTAACTTGCTGGAAGTTTTGTCGAGCTTCTACGAAGCAATCATGCACCCATGAATCGATGGTACAATATTTATCAAATTTGCTACCGCCATGTTTGATTTGCTCTTCCCACCTGGATAAATAGCACATATTTGTCAAACAAGAGCACCCCTTTTTGTAGAGTTTCGATACTCTAGCCTAGATGTTCTTTGGCCAGATTGACAGCTCTAATTTTGTAATCCAGAGAAATATAGTCGTACCCTTTTTTTTTCTTCTCATCTGGCTTGTATTTGTCTGATGATTCGTTGGCAATGGGACTCGTTGTAACGTCTTCATAGGCATTATTATCGTTGATTTCATTAATGTCTATAAGTTCCTCATCATGAACGAGGGTTTTTTTGGCGAGCATTTGCAGCGTATTCTGGAACATTTCTTCCCCAATTGCCATGGCTTCTTCGTTGACTGATGATGACGATTCTGCTGAGATGCGATTCCTGTTATGAAGGAGGCTTTCAAAATACACCAACACATCTTTCAATTGTTGTTTCGCCACTTCGCTGTTTATAGAATCTTTTTTGATCACATCACTATCATGCGAAGGGCCCGCATCGCTCTTCAATTGTACCGCTTCCATTTTTCCACTTGTTTAACAGGGTGTACCAAAGCACTCACGTACACTCTGATTTTCAACAAAGTTATAAGTTGCGCTAGGGACTGCATGTACCTTTTGAAGTTAGCTGGCAACTACGCTGTTATGCAGCGGCTCATTTTGGCCCATTCAACATCTGTCCTTCAAGTGTAACAATGGAGTTTACATTTCATACCTGCCACAGCAAATGTGTGTTCATGGGGTCTCTATTCTAATTTGAACATTTAACTTTCACTATAAATATTCATTTTGGAATATCCGTTAACTACACTCCTGGAAATTGAAATAAGAACACCGTGAATTCATTGTCCCAGGAAGGGGAAACTTTATTGACACATTCCTGGGGTCAGATACATCACATGATCACACTGACAGAACCACAGGCACATAGATGGAGGCAACAGAGCATGCACAATGTCGGCACTAGTACAGTGTATATCCACCTTTCGCAGCAATGCAGGCTGCTATTCTCCCATGGAGATGATCGTAGAGATGCTGGATGTAGTCCTGTGGAACGGCTTGCCATGCCATTTCCACCTGGCGCCTCAGTTGGACCAGCGTTCGTGCTGGACGTGCAGACCGCGTGAGACGACGCTTCATCCAGTCCCAAACATGCTCAATGGGGGACAGATCCGGAGATCTTGCTGGCCAGGGTAGTTGACTTACACCTTCTAGAGAACGTTGGGTGGCACAGGATACATGCGGACGTGCATTGTTCTGTTGGAACAGCGTGTTCCCTTGCTGGTCTAGGAATGGTAGAACGATGAGTTCGATGGCGGTTTGGATGTACCGTGCACTATTCAGTGTCCCCTTGACGATCACCAGTGGTGTACGGCCAGTGTAGGAGATCGCTCCCCACACCATGATGCTGGGTGTTGGCCCTGTGTGCCTCGGTCGTATGCAGTCCTGATTGTGGCTCTCACCTGCACGGCGCCAAACATGCATACGACCATCATTGGCACCAAGGCAGAAGCGACTCTCATCGCTGAAGACGACACGTCTCCATTCGTCCCTCCATTCACGCCTGTCGCGACACCACTGGAGGCGGGCTGCACGATGTTGGGGCGTGAGGAGAAGACGGCCTAATGGTGTGCGGGACCGTAGCCCTGCTTCATGGAGACGGTTGCGAATGGTCCTCGCCGATACCCCAGGAGCAACAGTGTCCCTAATTTGCTGGGAAGTGGCAGTGCGGTCCCCTACGGCACTGCGTAGGATCCTACGGTCTTGGCGTGCATCCGTGCGTCGCTGCGGTCCGGTCCCAGGTCGACGGGCACGTGCACCTTCCGCCGACCACTGGCGACAACATCGATGTACTGTGGAGACCTCATGCCCCACGTGTTGAGCAATTCGGCGGTACGTCCACCCGGCCTCCCGCATGCCCACTATACGCCCTCGCTCAAAGTCCGTCAACTGCACGTACGGTTCACGTCCACGCTGTCGCGGCATGCTACCAGTGTTAAAGACTGCGATGGAGCTCCATATGCCACGGCAAACTGGCTGACACTGACGGCGGCGGTGCACAAATGCTGCGCAGCTAGCGCCATTCGACGGCCAACACCGCGCTTCCTGGGTTCCTGATGTGTCCGCTGTGCCGTGCGTGTGATCATTGCTTGTACAGCCCTCTCGCAGTGTCCGGAGCAAGTATGGTGGGTCTGACACACCGGTGTCAATGTGTTCTTTTTTCCATTTCCAGGAGTGTATACGTGGTAAACACTATGAAGACAATTATGAATCCGAGCGCTTACCGCTGCGCCACGACGCTGTAGAAAATTATTAATCGTAGGGAGTATTTCACCGCAACGGTTTCTTTTAACTGTCAATTTTCTCGAGAACAGCTTAGAAGTGCATCTTGGTGCTTTGCCACATTACACCTCTGGCCATGAGCTTTTATTATGCGCAGTATGAATCGAATCTGAATTTCACAATTTGTGGCCTCCCCTTGTAAGAGCCGGAGTTTTCATTGTTTTTCTGTGGACTTCGTTATGCAAACATTCGCTTACCCTATCTAACATGGATTTGATGGTTCAGTATGTTGGTTTCAGCCACTGTGAGTTTCCTTTTTTTCTGCCATAGAGTCCATGTGAAATATGCAGTATCAGGTTTCAGAGTTGTGTGTGGGTACCTAGTATTGAGGGTTTCATTCATGTAGCACATCATTTTGAAATGCCCCTTTATCAAGAACACACATGTGAAGTCTCTCTTCAGCTGTCTCTGTGTCTAGGAGTTATGGCCTGTTCAAGTTTGAAACTGCTAGGAGGTGGTCAATTCTGCTTTTTGTTGCAGGTGATTCATTGTGTCCCTACTGTGTGTCATGGTGAAATTTTGTTAATGAGAGGTGGATGAAGTATCATAATGATTGATGCGGACTTCTTCAATGCCCAGCATCCTAAGAGAAATGGTATTTCACACAGGACAGTGTCCAAGTTACTTGACAAGCCATGCATTGAACATCCAAGAACAGCCACTGATGAAGAGTTGGCAACAGAAATTTTGACACCATTTGTGGATAGTCCAAGTCACAGCATGAACTGGCTCTCAGAAACATACAGGTGCCATTGGTGTGTTTACAACACATGCAGCTTAAAACTTTTACACCAGATAAGCTACAGTCTCAGTACCAGATCTGAGGGTGACCCTGATTGGCGGGTGCAATTCGTAGAAGAGGCTTTTGATCAGTGTAATAGGAATCCTAACTTCACTTGACAGGTGTTTTTCAGTGACAAAGTTACTTTTTAGTTACAAGGAGAAGAAAATGTTTTTTACTTGTCAGATGCAAACTCCCTTTTGCATGGACCTCTTGAAAAGTGCTGGTGGTGAAAAATTTATGATTTTATGTGGGATTTGGGACAAAAATCATGGTTCCAGTGTTTATTGGCGGAACCTTGAATGGGGTGAGGTATCTTAATATGTTCCATGGTTATGTGCTTCCAACACTGATGAATCAGAGGGTGATACCCCAACCACCTTCCAATGAGACTGTGTACCTCCCCAATATGCCACTGAAGTCAGACTGTTTTTGGCTAAAACAGTTTGTAGGTCACAGGATACATAGGAGGCATTTTATCAGAAGGCCACCATGGTGCCCTGGTCTCACAGCTGGACCCACAGATCTGGTGATGTGTGCAGCATGACTGGCAATGAAGGTTTGGCACAATGGTGGTCTTATTGAGCACATACTGCAATACCGGCTTTGCCAACTGTCCCAAATTTTAACAGGTCATAACTCCTACACTAATAAAGGTTTCTCAAAACAGATTTCACATGTTTATTTCTGAGAAAGAGACAGTTCAGAATGATGGCACACATAATCCTCTCACCATCTGAAACAAGTAACTGAAATCCAGTATGGTCTCTGTCACCATAGCTGTTGTAAGTTGCACCCCAACATACAGACAACCCGTAATAAATGCCCTGTAGAATACATTGCATGTATTTGTGCTATTTTTAATGTTGTATGTTTATAAATGCACCTTAATAGTAAAAATTTTTGACATAGTATTTTTCATTACTTCATGTTCCAGAGGTTTGTAACATCAGATATTTATCTAAAAAGCATGAGAAACAAGAATGCTGTTACTATGAAAAGGTTACTTCCTGTCCTCATCAAATGGTACCAGACTTTGCAAGTCCAAGCATCCCACAGTACCTATGAAGATAGCGATAGGGAAGGCAAATGGTCAGCCATGGATTATTGGGAGCAATTAAGGAAGTGTGGTTCATCTGTAAAGAAGACTGCATATAGCACTCTAGTGTTACCTGCACTTTAGTACTGTTCGAGGGAATGGGATTTGCACCAGGCCAGACTGAAGTAAGACATCAAAAAAATTCAGAGGCAGGGTGCTAGATTTGTTACTGGCAGGTTTCATCAACATGCAAGTGTTACGGGCATGCTATGGGAACTCAAATGGAAATCCCTGGAGGAAAGAAGACATGCATTTCTAAGAACATGACAGTTAAGAGAATTGGCATTTGAAGCTGAGTGCAGAACTATCCTACTGCTGCCAAAAAACATTTCATATAGGGACTATGACACAATATTTGAGTATTTAGGACAGATTTGGAGAAATATATCATTTGTTTTCCACTCTCTCTATCTTAGACTGGAACAGAAAATGGAACTACTAGTAGTGGTATAATGTACCCTCTACGAAGCACTGTGCAGTGGCTTGTTGAGTATGTAGATGTACCTCCAGCCGTGCAGCTCAGATGGAGTTCTCAATCAATCTATGCTGTTTCTGCAGAAGTTTGAGGAATTAATCTTGCAAATCATACTCACAATTTTTTTTCTTTCAGGAAACCAAATTTAGTATCTATATCAAGCCTACCATTGTCATTTTATTCACAACTAGATCCTGATTTACTTTCTGTGATACATTCATCCACATTCGATTTCGTTTGCAAAAGCACATAAGTGAATGTCAATGTTTTAAGCCAAACCAATTAAATGAGATTATTGCATTGGATGAACACTTGGAAATTATATTTTGACAAAATTTTTTCAGAATTTACAAATTCGGAAACTTTATCAAACTACAATAGAACATATTTTTAGCTCTACAGCAAAGTGTGTGCTGATATGAAACATCCTAGCAGGTTAAAACTGTTTGATGAATTGAGTTCTGGACCTTTGCCTTTTGAGGGCAAATATTCTATCAAAATTTAAAAGTTTTATATTTGAGAAAATTACATCAGTATTGTATTTGGTGGTCTGTGTTACATTATCAATCCACAATACTCCAATAATAAATAAGCAATATCATTTTATGAATTAATATATAAAAATCAGTTACAAGTCAAAAATATGTTGAAATACCTGCTATGCTTCGAACACAAATCTCCATTTTCAAGAAGGAAAATTATTTAAATGTTAAAGAAACTTAGTTGGCAAATATCAGCAAGGTACAAGAACACCTCCTGTTTCAATGTTCATCATCTTCCATGACTGATGACACGTGGACAGATGAGTCCATGATTTATGTGATACATTTTAAAAAAATTTTGATGTTACTCACCTTATATCTCTGCAACTGAAGAATGAACAAGTTATCCCAAACAGCTGTAAAGTATTTTACATCACTTAAATAAGTAGATTACTTCACATTTACAAAAGCTGCACCCATGACTCAAAACAAGAAAAACAGTCGAAAATGACCAAAGCAGGTTATGGCAGATTCTAATCTACATTCCTTGGTATGATTCTAAAAATCTTTCACTTGACCAAAGCCCCAGCCAGAAAAGATTTGCTCCAGCTACAACACTCTCCCCACCACTCAGGTGATGAAACATTGTGAAACCATTTTGAAAGCAGACCTAAAAATGACAAATCTTTTTCTAAATGAACCCAAAGGCATTTAGGGTGCAAAACAGTTTTGTTATGCGTTACTGTACAGGTTAAACATGAGAAAGAACACAATTTGGTTTCCATGTGAATAATTTTGAAAATTGACGTTGAAACCTGTGGTAGAGTTTGGAAAGTCAAAACTCTTAATGGTAGGAGAAGGGGGAGGATAATGATTATGATAGGACCAACAGAAAAAAATGCAGGGGAAAAGTTATTAGATTCCCAGATTTTACAAGTTGGAGTAATATTTACTGTCAGCTTGTTAATATTTATCGCATTATCCAGCTATGAGAAGTGCTTTGTAGGAACAATTACATCATATGATTACAAAAATGGCTCCAAGTCATAAATATACCAGTGCACCATAGACATTCCTCACTCTTGAATTTGAAAACTGTCCACCATCACATGGAAGGGAAGCCAATAAAGAGTACTCAAAACATTAACCTGTGATCCTTACAGGGGCCCCAGTGAATGGACAGAGTTGATTGTTTCCACTGTTTATGCACCCTAATGGAGAGATTTTTAAGTGCTTCAGTCCTCAAACCAAGTTTTGTAACTATGAAGTTTCAGTGTAGTTTTCTGCACTCAAATTTTCTTATTTTCTTTTGTTGCATGTAGTTTAATGTATAGTAATATGCACACACAATTCTTGTAAATTCGTTAGAAACACCAGCAATAACAAGAAACTTTCAGTGATTGCAGCAGTGAATGCTAGAGTCAGCTAGAAGTACAGTTGTGAAAGAATTGCAGGTGGAATGGGTACCTATTTCATCGGACTAAAATGCATTCCACTCCAAAGATATTTGCTCAATTTCACAGTTATCCAATGACAACTGAAGTTACAATCAGCCAATGAAACCATTCTGTTATGAGTGGCATATTTTATAGAGTATCCTGGCTCACAGGGTATAATTAAATATCAAATGTGTAATGTTTTGGAAAGTTTTTTGCCCAAAGTCATAACTTATGGAAAATGCATTTACCACTGACTGCAAGTGTCAGAATTGTGATGACTCTCAACACACATGAAAACACATGAGTGTACAAAGGACAGGCAAGAAAAGTAGTCAATATAATATGATGTACTGTAATGTTGTGCATGTATCATTAACAATTATCTGTTAGTTTACTTAAGAACATGCTTATGATGGATGCCATTCCTTTGTTAATATTGTGTAAGTTGCTTTGCTGCATGAAAATGCTTATCGTATATCCTGTTTCTTTGTCTAGGCCTATGGCAGGTAAAGGAACACACTTACAGCATATTTTGTTGTATTCATAATGGTTTGTACATTCACAGGAGGAAACTTTGAATGCAATCTAATTAAAAGACTGATTTATGGGGTAGTCTCTTTTCAGCCACACAAACAGATTGCCACATACCAACGTATCTTAGATTACAGGGTATGCTACAGATTATTTACTACCTCAGCCCATATTTCTGTGGGATGGTGGTGGGCACTATCACACACTAGTCATATTTTGCAGGATAAGAGAAAGGCTAAAACAGTTTTTGTAGATACTAGTAATTAACTGTTTTTTCTTTGCATGTAGCTTATTCCATAGCTTATAATCTTTGGTGATGTAATTTTTTTTCTTCCTCTTGGGAGTCAGTGTGGTATTGACAGTGCATCCCGCTGCCCCACCCCCCCAAGAAAAAAGGAGGAGCAAGAGAAAGTTCTTAAGTTAAAGAATCAATCTTGTGTTCTCATTATGGTGTAAAGTGTCTGTTCAGTTATGAGGTAAAGTTATATACTTTAGTTGGAGATTAAATTTGTTATCTTAAGAAAAGGATTTTTTCAGAATCAAGCAGAACTCTTAGAAATGACAATAGGCTGCACGCGTCTCTTGTGATCACCATGGATGGCAATGTGTGCTCCGCAATGTAGTGGCATTCTGCCCCCACATTTGATATGTAGTTCTTATGGTAGAGCTTTCCATTCATCAGCATTGTCGATAATTGCAGGACAGTTGACTGTGCATGTGGATGCGCTGCAGTATGTCTCCCAAACACATCCAGCCATGCTACATGGGAATTAAAGCAGGGGAATGGGCAAGCTATCCCACTGGTCAAATATCTTCTCACACCTACAGCTCTTGCACCTGTGCTGTTAGATGCAGTCCTGCAGTGTCTTCCATAAAAATGAAGTCAGGGCCAAATGCACTCTTGGAAAGGCAGGGGTATAGAAGGAGTAGTGCCACAAAGACGTTGACCTGTAAGTGAACTGTGTTCAATGATTAGCAGGCAATATGCCCATGCAACATTATCACTGTCGATGCCCTAAAACCTCAACCACCAAATTGATCATGTTCAACAATGTTCCTGTATGCAATATGTGTGACCTCTTGGTGAGAGCACTAATGCATCTCACCAACATTGCCTGACATCATCATTTTGGTAGTCTAGTTGTCATGATGTAAGAGGCACAATGTTGCAAGGGCATACTGCCTTCAAATCTTTGAACACAGTATACTGACCAGACAACACCACTGTGACACAGTACTTCTTCCCAATGTTTGCTTTTTCAGGAGTGCATTCGGCTGTGACTTCACCGACTGACTGCACCGAACAGTGCATGTGGAGATCTTGGAATGCAAGGATATCTGACGAATGGACTATCCTGCATGTTCCCCTGACTTAGGCCCTATCGAACATGTTGGGGAGATGCGTTGCAGCATGGCCACATGCACCAATGAGCATCTAGCTATTGTTAGCTGCACTGGAGGAGGAATGGAACACTGTACACAGGAACTCTTTACCAACCTTGTGCCAAAATGGGTGCACATTGAAGATCATGCATTCTCATTCTTGATCACACACCCTATTATGAATCATGTTCTGTCTTTTGTAGGCCAGAGGATGTTCATAAATCATGGCCACTTCAGTGTACTTATTTTCTTTGAATGAAAGCATCATTTCTGTTTGTCAGTTTCTCTTTCAGTTGCCTTCTGTAGAATACTGAAATAATTATTTGTATGTACAGTTTCTCTGAGGTATGTTATTTGGCTGTTACACCATGCAAAATTTGCTTTGTCCTTATATTTTTCAAGCCAGTGTAATATGAATGTATAGGCCTATGAGCTTCCAGGAACCTTTTGCTGTTTACTGTGGCACGAAGCTATCATGTGGCATGTGTTCTACAATCTGGTGCATGTACAACATGACCACCATCGTGAGATAAGTAAATGGAGACCCATGTTCCTATTGCCATCCCCATGCTTTCAGTGACTTATTTCTCTTACTGATCCACTGCTGCTATCAATCTGCTGTAGTTGTTAACATGAGGTTGTTCTCTAGACGTTGTGTTGCATTGTAAATCAGGCACAAGGGAGGTGCCAGATTTCTTGCTGTTATTGATTTGTTAAAGATGACACTTTCCTAACAACCAGTGGATGAATGCCAGGGAAAAGCAATGTCAAAGTTAGTCTGTCACACTCCAACGTAAGCCAGCTCAAAAGAAATTTCTGGAATTCTACAAGAAAAACAGCTTCTATCAAAATTTATATTAATTCAAAGTACATGTGTCACCTACTAGGTATTGTATAACACAGTGCTGAGATGCTATTATTTGAAACAGTTACCACATAACTCTATTATGAACACTTCATTAATGCAATAAAATGTTAATGTTTAGTGGAGATTATTTTACATTGGGTGTGATTCCAGCATCAAACTGTGTGATTAGGCTTGTTAGGAACACTGTTAATGTTAAAAAATATTGTGTTTCATGTTATAATAATGGAATTTGTTGATAACAAAGGCAGCATCTCATGTAGAAATAAAGTAGTTTTAATTATGAAAAATTTAAATTAAAGAACATGAATGTTGTGCCAGTAGGACTGATATCTTGTTAAATTTATGTACTGTAATGTTATTGTGTACCTGGAAGAATCCTGGAGATACTAAAAGGTATCAGATAGATTATATAATGGTAACATAGAGATTTAGGAACCAGGTTTTAAATTTAAGACATTTCCAGGGGCAGATGTGGATTCTGACCACAATATATTGGTTATGAACTGCAGATTGAAACTGCAGATTGGAACCGAAGAAACTGCAAAAATGTGGGAATTTAAGGAGATGGGAGCTGGATAAACTGAAAGAACCAGAGGTTGTAGAGAGTTTGAGGGAGAGCGTAAGGGAACAATTGACAGGAATGGGGGAAAGAAATACAGTAGAAGAAGAATGGGTAGCTCTGAGGGATGAAGTAGTGAAGGCAGCAGACGATCAAGTAGGTAAAAAGACGAAGGCTAATAGAAATCCTTGGGTAACAAAAGAAATATTGAATTTAATTGATGAAAGGAGAAAATATAAAAATGCAGTAAATGAAGCAGGCAAAAAGGAATACAAACGTCTCAAAAATGAGATCGACAGGAAGTGCAAAATGGCTAAGCAGGGATGGCTAGAGGACAAATGTAAGGATGTAGAGGCTTGTCTCACTAGGGGTAAGATAGATACTGCCTACAGGAAAATTAGTGAGACCTTTGGAGAGAAAAGAACCACTTGTATGAATATCAAGAGCTCAGATGGCAACCCAGTCTTAAGCAAAGAAGGGAAGGCAGAAAGGTGGAAGGATTATATAGAGGGTTTATAAAAGGGCGATGTACTTGAGGACAATATTATGGAAATGGAAGAGGATGTAGATGAAGATGAAATGGGAGATACGATACTGCATGAAGAGTTTGACAGAGCACTGAAAAACCTGAATCGAAACAAGGCCCCGGGAATAGACAACATTCTGTTAGTACTACTGATGGCCTTGGGAGAGGGAGTCATGACAAAACTCTACCATCTGGTGAGCAAGATGTATGAGACAGGCGAAATACCCTCAGACTTCAAGAAGAATATAATAATTCTGATCCCAAAGAAAGCAGGTGTTGACAGGTGTGAAAATTACCGAACTATCAGTTTAATAAGTCACAGCTGCAAAATACTAACGTGAATTCTTTACAGACGAATGGAAAATCTGGTAGAAGCGGACCTCGGGGAAGATCAGTTTGGATTCCGTAGAAATGTTGGAACACGTGAGGCAATACTAACCTTACGACTTATCTTAGAAGAAAGATTAAGAAAAGGTAAACTTACGTTTCTAGCATTTGTAGACTTAGAGAAAGCTTTTGACAATGTTAACTGGAATACTCTCTTTCAAATTCTGAAAGTGGCAGCGGTAAAATACAGGGAGCGAAAAGCTATTTTCAGTTTGTACAGAAACCAGATGGCAGTTATAAGAGTCGAGGGGCATGAAAGGGAAGCAGTGGTTGGGAAAGGAGTGAGACAGGTTTGTAGCCTCTCCCCAATATTATTCAATCTGTATATTGAGCAAGCAGTAAAGGAAACAAAAGAAAAATTCGGAGTAGGTATTAAAATTCATGGAGAAGAAGTAAAAACTTTGAGGTTCGCCGATGACATTGTAATTCTGTAAGAGACAGCAAAGGACTTGGAAGAGCAGTTGAACGGAATGGACAGTGTCTTGAAAGGAGGATATAAGATGAACATCAACAAAAGCAAAATGAGGATAATGGAATGTAGTCGAATTAAATCGGGTGATGCTGAGCAAATTAGGTTAGGAAATTAGGTTAGGAAATGAGACACTTAAAGTAGTAAAGGAGTTTTGCTATCTGGGAAGCAAAATAACTGATGATGGTCGAAGTAGGGAGGATATAAAATGTAGACTGGCAATGGCAAGGAAAGCATTTCTAAAGAAGAGAAATTTGTTAACATCGAGTATAGATTTATGTGTCAGGAAGTCGTTTCTGAAAGTATGTGTATGGAGTGTAGCCATGTATGGAAGTGAAACATGGACGATAACTAGTTTGGACAAGAAGAGAAGAGAAGCTTTCGAAATGTGGTGCTACAGAAGAATGCTGAAGATAAGGTGGGTAGATCACGTAACTAATGAGGAGGTATTGAATAGGATTGGGGAGAAGAGAAGTTTGTGGCACAACTTGACTAAAAGAAAGGATCGGTTGGTAGGACATGTTTTGAGGCACCAAGGGATCGCAAATTTCGCATTGGAGGTCAGCGTGGAGGGTAAAAATCATAGAGGGAGACCAAGAGATGAACACACTAAGCAGATTCAGAAGGATGTAAGTTGCTGTAGGTACTGGGAGATGAAGAAGCTTGCACAGGATAGAGTAGCATGGAGAGCTGCATCAACCCAGTCTCAGGACTGAAGACCACAACAACAAAAATGTTATTGTATGAACAATTATCCATACAATAAATGTGATGTCTCATAAATGTTGTAAAATTAAATTTTGTTGTTGATAAAGATACATTCAAGCTGTTGGTTGACTGTTCAGTTTGTGCTAAACAAATATATCTGAATGAAGTAAGGAGGTCCATAGAGGAAGAATCATCCTACAGATGAAAATCAGGTGGTGCCTTGGTAATACTTGATTTGAGTGTTTTGGCAAATGTGTGGAATCATGTTCCACTGATAAGATGTATCCCATGAAAACATTTTCAAAAAACTACGATAAGCCCATTCTGTATTACAAATTGATCTGTCTTCATATGCTTTCAGTATATTGAAATATAAAACTAATAATATCATCATTCCTGATAAAGCATTAGCAACACACTATTTTTGTAAAGAGTATAATTTTTCACTATAGAACAAGTTTATGAAAGATGCACACCTTCACTTTAAAAACCCAACTACTGTTCTTATTGGTAAAGAGTATACAATACGCTCTACATATTCCCATATTAAAAACCTAGAGGTGAGTTCAGGAACCACACTAATGAGGAAGTTGACTTCTACTCCTGTTTACTCTAAAACTGAAAGCAATACAATTTTTGAATTGGGGACTGAACAAACTATAGTGTGTTGAAAGATGAGAGTGATTAAATTAGTTAAAGCTAGGAATTTGGAATAATAAAGATAGTTAAAAAGTGAAGGAGTATTAGGAGCCTGAATCTGTGTGTGTTACACTCAGTTGTGCAGTTCAGTGCTATGATACTGTGGCATAATTGGTCGGTGGAGTGCCGAGTACAGTAACACAGGATAATGCTGTGTCAACAGCCAGTTCACCATACAGGAGGAGACATGACAAGAAGCAGCTCACTGCAAGCCAGGGCACCAACATCGAGGCAGTAATTGGATCAGATAGGCCAGCTGAGCAACACCAGAATATTCCCCTGACCTACTGGGAAAGAAAAACAGCAGACCAGCAAGAAAGCCACATTTAAGGACCGGCAGCCCGCTCATCACCATCATCTGTCTTGAGATGTTTGAGTGACACAGAGCCGTGTTACTTACCACCACCACCACCAGTTCAGAGTTGTAACTGCAATCACAATCATTGTAATAGTCACTGTCATAATGCACGTAGTTTCCCAGGAGCTGCCAGAGTGACTCCACTGCCATAACTATCCAGCCTTAATTATCTTAGGACACTGTCTTTGGAGCCATTGCTTGGGGTGCTTTGTGATAATGCACTGTCGGCATTATCTTGGATGCTGCTGGCTTGAACACCATGACTGGGGCAGGGCCAGGGACGCTGGCCCATTCACACCAGAGTGTCGGTGCTGGGGATGTCTGCTGAGACAGGGCACTGATCTGTCCTGCCACACCCCCCAGTTGCCAGCATGACTGAGTCTAACAGTGAGTTGTTCCAGCTGCAGCAAAATGTCCTGGAAGGCTGGAGTGCCACTGGCAACGCAGCAGATTCAAGTTATGCCAATGCAATTACAGATGCAGCAGCTGGCGCGTTTGTGAGCATCCACCTGTCACCTCTATCACCACCAAAAATATTACGAATGGAAGCAACCCTCGCCTAGAGTGCCCACAATCAATATATTGCTGTTTATTAATAAATGTTGCTATTTTGACACCAGGAGACATCCATGGACACATTCCCATCATCTTCCTCACACCCATCAGAAAAACCAGCAGTGGAGTTCAGTGCCCAATTACACTAGTATGGATGTGGCCATTGACAAAGCACATTACACTAAGTATCTAATAAACATATGTCTTGGAACTGCTGTGAGCATTTGCTACACAAGGAATGTTAGTTTTTGTCAAACTATACTGAAAATATTGCATCTAGGAATTACTGTAACTTCAGACAGTGATTGCATTTGCTACTGTGGTACTGTGTCATAGGAGAGAGGGGTAGGCTGGTTGATGAGCAAATTTACTTGTATAGAAGCATTTGATGTGCATAGTATTTTCTGGTGGTAATAAATATGGAAAAAAGTCATGTTAGTATAAAACTGTATAGTGTACATCATTTGCACAATATCTGTAAATCAGTTTACAGCTTTTCTACAAGACTGATCAAGAGTCAGAGGGCTTAACAGATAATGCAGGTATGCACTAGTCATACCTGTGGAACACTTGGGGGTACCTAAATCAGCATAATCCACATATCAGTTCCTAGTAGGGAAACAATCAGTGATTTAAAAAAAAACTGTTAGGGATGCAGATGTGGAAGGAGCTATATGTAAGCACAACTCTGAAACATGCACAGAAATTTATAACACACTATGTACAAAGGAACATACTGTTGGGATAAGATGAATGCAACTCTATACAATGGTGTAGAAGAAACTGGATATGCAAGACATTTTCCCCATGCTTTATTCTCCTGGAAACATCATTCACCTTCCTAAGTCTAACAACTGTGGCTTTTGTGTGTGTGTGTGTGTGTGTGTGTGTGTGTGTGTGTGTGTGTGTGTGTGTGTGTGTGTGATTTTTTTGTTGTGCATATGGAGGCACCAAGTAACATATCTTGAACATGTTTGCATGGACTGAGGTTTGACAAGCAATGAGAACTTCTATACAATTAATGTAGGTAGTTCACATACTTTGAAATTGTGTGGGTTGGCAACTGCAGATTTACTTTGTGAGAAATAGCATATAATGAATGGCCTGTCTTATTGTAGACATAACCAACAAGCATCTTTCATGGTATGATAATTTTCTGAAACTGGACATTATTGAGACACATCTGTCTGTTTAGACTATTCACTGCTAGCAGTTTTCACGCACAGTACCTACGTAACACATCAATTTGTCATCTGCATTAGAAGGATTTTACTTAGCCTATACTGCTACAAAATTTGAACAATACACTTATTTGTAATTGTTTCCAAGTATAATAATTTAAAAAATGCTTAAAAATCCTTCTCAGACATTTCTGAGATTGAACATACAGTAATTTCAAGCCAAAAATTTATAAACTACGAGCTTTCGCTTATGGAAGAAATTGTCTGACAATCTCAACATGTAATTCACAGCCAACTATGTTTAGAGAAAATAACGACATCAGATTTAGGTAACAGAATGTTACAAAAGTACTTTTGCAATTAGAGCTACATAATGAGCTCAGATTATCTGCATTATTTGCCACCAGATAATGTCCCAACAACACAGACATATTACAAAACTGTACACTGCAATGTGTAAAAGTTTCCATTTAAGTAGCAGGGTACTTTTGAAAGAATAATATGACCATACTAAAAATCACATGTGGCATGAGATCATTCTTTGTAGTCTAAAAAGGCACATCAAGCTTTTGGAATTTGGTAGGGGTCAATTGTTATTTCTAAAGCATTTTTTAAATTGCGGGATCCTCAGCCACTGTGAAACTGTGTGTCATCAGTTTCTGACTTTCGCTAATCACAGGTCACACATTATACCAAGCTTTCTATTTCAACTGACAAGACAACTGTACATTACATGATATTTCTAGGGGAGCCACGTGGGATCAACCAAATTTAACAGTGAAGGGCTAATTCCAACTGCAAGATTTCACACAGTTGTAGGCTTACACCTTCTGACACATATTAATCATCTTCATTTTGGATTCCCTGGGGATTTTTGTCCTACATATGAATCGGACTTCAAGTGGTCCCTCACTTCCACCATAAAATACTGACACCTCGATTATTTGAAAGCAGTTATCATCCTTGTGTCTCCTCTACCTGCACTAGCCACCAACACAATTGTGCAACCATTTACCAATTACAATAACATGACAACAACAAAAACTGAAGACAGGCAGTGACTCATCTGTGGGTAACTGATGTGTTGTGCACAGGCACACACAAAGATTTGATGTCCCAAGATTTTTAGCTACAGATATTTTTGTAGCATGTGTGTTCTAGTGGAGATTTACACGTGCACACCGAGATAGAAACATGAAGCTACCTGTTTTATGTGGCATGAGCAGGAACAGAATCACAGGTTGCAAGAAGGCAGCACAAAATCATTGAAGCTGACTGTGCCCAAGTACTGTAACAATGGAAAATGGTACTGAAATGCAGGAGGATCTGCAGTGAATTGACGCATGGTGCAGGGTATGGCAATTCAGTCTCAATGTAGACAACTTTAATGAGCTACGAATACATTTAGCTACAAAATAGCAGGTCAGCAAGTGGAAGCAGTTAATTCCATAAATTATCTGGGAGTACGCATTAGGAGTGATTTAAAATGGAATGATCATATAAAGTTGATCGTTGGTAAAGCAGATGCCAGACTGAGATTCATTGGAAGAATCGTAAGGAAATGCAATCTGAAAACAAAGGTAGTAGGTTACAGTATGCTTGTTCGCCCACTGCTTGAATACTGCTCAGCTGTGTGGGATCCGTACCAGATAGGGTTGATAGAAGAGATAGAGAAGATCCAACGGAGAGCAGTGCGCTTTGTTACAGGATCATTTAGTAATCGCAAAAGCGTTATGGAGATGATAGATAAACTCCAGTGGAAGACTCTGCAGGAGAGATGCTCAGTAGCTCGGTATGGGCTTTTTTTTAAAGTTTCGAGAACATACCTTCACTGAAGAGTCAAGCAGTATATTGCTCCCTCCTACGTATATCTTGCAAAGAGACCATGAGTATAAAATCAGAGAGATTAGAGCCCACACAGAAGCATACCGACAATCCTTCTCTCCACGAACAATACGAGACTGGAATAGAAGCGAGAACCGATAGAGGTACTCAAGGTACCCTCCGCCACACACCGTCAGGTGGCTTGCGGAGTATGGATGTAGATGGATGTAGATGTAGATGTAGAAATTAAGCTTTCTTTTTCTTACATCAAACCTCATAATAGATATCTGTAGGTGTGATCCATAAAAAACAACAATCTACACACTTCAAAAGATTCAGGCGGTCCTAAAGAAGGTAACACATAAGAGCAGAAGTAAAGTTATCTGGAGCAGAATGGCACTGAATGTGGAACAGTTATTATAGACTTACTGATTGTACTTTGTGACATGTAATTAATACACTGACTGATTAGAAGCTGCTGCCTTCACTTAATTACAACTGCAGGACACTCTTGGGCCTAAAGCAGGAAACCTCACTAATCTAAACTCTTACAGCCCTGAACTGTTATCCTTTACAGAAACATCTTCTTTCGTACACCATAGCCAAGGTTAGAGATTTTGTTAGTGGTCAGATTTATATGGAAGCCCGAAACACAGCGGTGTTTATACATGATAGCACTGCTACTGAAATGCCCCACAACTCTAACAAGGAAACACAAAATTACAGTAGTAACTCCTTTGTTGCCATAGTGCTATATCAAATCTTTATAAATGTTTTGCTACATCAAAACATAGCATTCCCCATCATTTATGCTGACATCCACACATTTTCGCCATTTAATGTAGTGTCCACGTATATTTTGTTTTTTGCAAGTGTCCATATTATTTTAGTATTGGGAATTAGGATCTTTTGATTTTCGCTATCATCTGATAAACTACTTATACGTTTTTCACTTCAGCTATTGAATTACATCAACATAGACTAATGTGGATGAATCTATCAAATCTTTGTTTGATAGAAATACTAAAATTTATGATGAAGTGTTTTGACCACTTTTCATATATAAAAAAGAAATCGTGGCCACTTACGATAGAAAATGTCAACAAAGCCATGAAAGTTTTGAATCTCGTATCATATAGTTTGTCCCAAGTCTGACTAGTAGCTGGCTGCTCTAAATTTTTTGTCTGTGATATTACTGAGCTGCAAGCTTACCTGGCTACCATATCTAAGACCTGAATTATGATTCCTCATCTGAAATTTCAAATGCATTCATGTAGGTTGTGGGAAACAGAACATGCTACTGTGTCCTCATTCCACAATCTTGCCTGCCATCCCATCTTTATTATGTATATGTACTACCTGTACCTACTAGACCTCTATACTAAAATACATTTTTCTAGATAATAAACTATAACTTTTCGTTGCTGATCTCTTCAGTTCACCAGGCACACTAGAGATCTGTGTCCAAGTGAATCTGGCAGCCCACGTCTCACTCCAGCTGACTTACAACCTGTGTTCAGCTTTTTGTGGCAGCACAGTGCTCCTAAACTTTAGCTTCATATGAGTGCCTGTGCATATAGTGGGTGATTTGAATGTGCACAGCAGCAGAGGACCGTAACTGGAAAGCAAACTCTTGAGCATGAGGTAATGTCACCTAAATCTCTTCTTCTACCCAGACTGGGTGGAGCTCACCTTCAGAGCCACAGTTTGGAGGTTTCACACTTTGACAGAGTAGATGTTTGTGGATAATCCATTTTACTCTCTTTTACAGGTAAGGAAAATAGCAATAGCCATTGATTTTCTCAGCACATTTAACCACTTCAGGATCCCCAGTGCTTAATGGATGTACAAGATTAGGTTCTCCAGGCTGTCCTCTGGAATGCAATTACACCAGTTATACTGGGTAAAACAACAACAAAATAATACATTATTGTGAAGCACATAGTATCTAACTAGTGTCTTAGGTGGGTCAAGTGCAGATTGTATTCTGATTTCTCTCCACCTAGGATTCCTGTCTTGGAGATGACACACATTGCTGCTGACATGAAACACAGACAATAAGTGTTATCATGCACCAGAAAGACATTATATTTAGAACTTCATCCCTCAGAGCAAAAGTTACTGGATATTTCTTCAGGTAAACATGGTAATGTGTCAGTTACTACATTGTTCTGTTCCATGACAAACTATTTTTAAATTGTATTACTGAAGTGAACCACTTCTGCATACACTAATTTGCAACTGAGAAGAAAGCTTAAAGGTTGGCAACCACAATATACTTTGGTGTAATTATCAACAAAATAGTGGTGGAATTTCCTGAAAGGGTAAATAATTGTGACAACTTCATATTCAATGGCTGTGTAGGCCCATTAGGAAAGGGTAGTGTACAGACACTTCATCTACCATCTAAACCCCTAATTTGGAAGAGAGAAGCTCCCAACCTGGTAAATGAAGCATCAGTTGACAAGCAAAAATCCTGGGACATTCATATGGTACACCAACTGTTTATTTGCTAGTGCATCTTTGATCTTATTAAAAGCAGACTGGATTACTTCAGACCCAATCTAAGAGATCAGTCTGCGTACAAAATTTTGTAATTGTTCTGCATATAAAAACTGGTTTGGAACAAAATGACAATGTTCATTGGCTAAATCTGAAGATACTTTTAACTGCACCTGTTTGGTATACTGGGAAGTTATGAACTCTTTGTATTTTTGTTTTGTCAATTACGATATATTGAGGCATAATAATGTGCCAGAAGAAATTTATTCATTCTCTCTCTCTCTCTCTCTCTCTCTCTCTCTCTCTCTCTCTCTCTATATATATATATATATATATATATATATATATATATATATATATATATATATATATATATCTCTCTCTCTCTATCTCTCTGTCTCCCTCTCTCTGTCTCCCTCTGTCTAGAATTTTTTTTTTTTTTTTTCATATTGCCTTTAACATCATACATCTACATCTACATCTATACTTGCTATATTGCTGAAAGTATTCTAAAACATTCTCTACCAATGACATGTGCACTTCCAAAATTTGTGTGGCATTCATCAAATCACCCACATATAAAGTAATTCTTTGTAGTAATTCTGGGCCTAACACATCATGTAATGTTATTATAAACACACCAACACTCATGTTTAGAGTAACTGATGTCATTCTAAACAGGTAGGTATGACATGCAGAAATAAAAGCAGTGTACATTACAGGAGCTCTGTTTAGACTTATCTGTCGATACGACATACTCAAATTGATGGAAACGAGGTACTTGATCCTTGGCTCCACTGTACTTGTTGAACTAAATTTTCTGCTCAGATTCTCACACGATTATTATTTTATTAATTGCCCTCATGTCCAATACCAGCCTAGTGCTTCTCCTAGTCTTACCTACAGCCAACAGGGGGTTGCA
This sequence comes from Schistocerca piceifrons, assembly GCF_021461385.2. Classification (NCBI taxonomy): domain Eukaryota; kingdom Metazoa; phylum Arthropoda; class Insecta; order Orthoptera; family Acrididae; genus Schistocerca; species Schistocerca piceifrons. The sequence goes on from NW_025728231.1 coordinate 632,919, forward strand.
GTGCTGTCTTTTTGATGGCTTCCAATCCATCATTGAATGGTTCATGTGGTAGAATGTTGTCTCAATGACATAGTCTACTTTATGCTCAAAATCTCTCATTTATGCACAGTATGGAACACTGCTAGGGAATGAAATTCTCATTTTCATCTTTTAGTTGACTGCAAAGAATTTTGTGATAGACACTCAGAGTTGCACAATAGTTTTTACAAAAATTGCATGAGAACAATGATATAGTAGTCCTCTCCTATAGCAAATGCCAGAAGCAGTGAACTAAAAAAAAATGTGTTAACAGATGTAACAGTATGCAATGTCTGATCTCTGGTGTCTCAGATCATGTAAAATATTGTTGTATGGATGATGTAATATGTGCTGCAATCCATCAAGACATATTTGGATTTTCCAGTAGTAAATATGAAGGTACGAGTGATTAATGGAGACTGGATATAAGTATGGAGTGTGGGTGCCTTTAAAGAAGCACTATAACATTACAGATTAGGTATCTGAATGAAGATTGTTAATTGGAAGCCATATGGAAATTCACAAGAAGAAAGAAGCAGCTTTGGATTGCATCTTATCTGATAAATACCAATAGCATTGGGCAAGCTACAATTAAGCAACTTTTGCATCCCCCCAAAAATAATTTTTGGTACTAGTCAACTTGTACTTACCCAGCACTGCATTGTAACATATGTGTCACACCACTTGTATTTGGTTACATGAGTAATGAACCTAAGAAGTAAAATGAAAGGGTCACAGCCCACAGAATCTTTAATGCCATGCGTTTGCAATGTAATCACAGTGTCACACCACAACACTCCCAGCAATGTCTGATGTTCCAGTTGTTAGCAAGACTTTCTGCTGGAATAGCCCTACCTAACTAAGCTAGATTCTCCTCTCTGGAGGGTACCTGTCTACATACAGACAGGTTAGTGTATGTAACGGACACAGGTCTCCACTCTGCAGCACCAGAAATACAACCTGGAGCCTGAACTCCCATGCTGCAGTCACTACAGACCCTTCTGTTAGCAGAGCTACCATAGCTCCAGGTCACATAGCAATACAGGGGATATACAGTGCACTGTGCAGTCCAAATGGAAAAAGCCTGTCAGTAGGAAGACAAAGAGTTAATGATTATCGTGTTTTCCCAGTTACTGTAGCACAGTGCCTTAAATATAGGCCATGTCTTTTAGTTACAGACCCTGCTTCATATGAAAACAGAGGTCTACTACTGAAGGAGAGCTTTTGTGCCTAACCATTGCTTCCTATAGCTGGGGCATCTTTCAAGGTTGTAAAAGTTGTGCAGTAATCTTGCATGCATTAAGTGTTGTGGGCACCCTTTAACTGTCTGAAACTCCTTGGGTCTTTCCTGCCAAGTAAAAGCAATACCATCATGACAATTATAGGAAATGCAGCTCCTTCTGGCAAGAGATAGCTAATTACAATATCAGACAATTAACGTTAACAGGTGACACATCTTGCCGATCTTCACTCATACCTCACATTCACTGGAGGGTAGCAAGTTTCCATGTGATGTGCACAACTAGTCTGGAGTAGTTATCTATGGAGTTCGTGGGGAAATCTTCATTGTTGCACAGTTTCTGATCATCATATGACATTGAGCAGTATTTGTATATTTTCAGTGATGAGGATTTCATAATCATGGAAATGAGCTAATTCTCTTGAGGATTTATTCACTGACCTGATGTGGCACTGGACAAATACACAACATGACATTGAACCACTTCTGCACCTGCAAAGGTCTAAAAAATCCTCTAGTTCATACACCCCAAGAAATCAGCATTTTGGAACTAAGTATGTTGATTGCGGTGTTAAGAATATCTCACATGAAAGAACCTAGTGGCAGTCTTTTATATGCAAGTATTAGGTGAACAGAGCGTCTTTGGAATTCATACATCAAGAGCTTTCATACACAACTAAAGCATTTGGCATAACACTATGATGTGTATTGTATCTGTATGTAAGCTCTCAGGAGCTATGTACAATGTAATATAAAACTATGTTCATATGTGATCTTGCTTTCGTGTCCAGCATTACTATATCATTATTACTCATAACCAGGCTCCAGCCAGAACATAACGTCAGCCAAGAGGTTCACCTGGCCAGCATCTTCAGGTGATTAATCCGGCACACTAACTCGTTCAAACAGAAATTAAAGCATATAGCAGCTCCTGTGTACACTATCTAGGTCTACTACACTTGCACCACTCTAACTGTCCACCAGTGCTAAGCGTGACAGTGCACCGGCAGTGAAAACTTGCAGAAATCAAATACCAAACACTTATTAAAAAACAAACAGAACAGGATACCCCTGTAATTCTGTTTATAATGGACATAAGGGGTATCACTTAAGAGAGATCTGAAACCCTGTTTTGTTTGACATTAAAACCTACTGTCTTTGTTTTGGGCATCAATTTTTAGCAAATTCAAGTTCTCACAGCTTTAAGTATCTTTTCCTCAGGAACTATTTGCATTACAGAGTGAACTGGGTGGTGTTTTACTTGTGACAATTGAAGAGAGCAGTTTTTCTCACTTTCCTTAGGAAAGTGAATAAGGAAGTGAATGGAAGGTTTAATCAGATTTTGTCATCTTTTTTGGTGCAATGATTACAAATTTTAAGAATGTCCTATTTACTTAACTGCTTATCATGTTTTGTTTACTTCGCAATAATTTTTCTGTTCTCACCCACAAACTGTGTTTGAGTAACTGAGAATGAAAGTGATCTCAGCTTGTAGAATAGTGGTTTTCAGTAAACATCACACTCTCTATTCCAAAAGTTTGAGCCATGCACATTATAATTAGTATGAATGATTGTATGAATGTAACATGCAATTGTACACAGCTTGAAACAAAATGGAGAGAAAGTGAATTTCGGCGTTTTCAAAATGGGCATCTTCACTAGCCTGTGTCATTAATTTATAACATGGAAGTAATATCACATGTGACGGTGAATTTTGGGTTCAAGTTTAGTAAACCCAAAGAAATCACTTTCCAGTCAGATCACTATTCTCTGGAAGACAAGAAAAAAAGGAAAAAGCCAGTGAGCGCAGAAGTTATGTCACAACACACATTCACTTTTCTCAGTAATCACATCCCTCCACGACTGATGCAGCAGTGAAAAACACTCCTTTCCAGAAGCTCTGAATTCGGCAAATGAGAAGTTGCAGGATTTACTAGTGGGCCAACTCAAGTCAATACAAATATTCCAGGTGTCTTTCAATCAGATTGACAAATTTGATGAGCTGCTCACTGAATTACAACAACCACTATAAACTATTAACAATGATGCAGATGATGATTTACAGTTATTGCATACTGCAAATAGGAATTAATTTCTCTCCCTACAGTAGACAGATTGAGGTAACTTCTAAACTTTGCACACAAGCAGACAATTCAATTCATATCCAGGAAAGGAGAATCTGAAGGTTTGTTGAACAGAAAATATAAACATGAACATTTGAAAGCTGAATGTAGAGCAATATTGAAAATAATAAAATACTAGAATCTAAGAAGTTAGTGTAACATCCTTACACCTCTCACTGAAAGTTCTTCATCTGACCACCCTATGTTAGTGTGCTGAGTATGTAAGATAGCACTGGGCTCCAAATGTCAAATACATTCAACTGTGGGATGTAGTGTACTGTATCACATTGATCTTTAGCCACATGTATACCATTATTGAGACACAGTGCAGTTGCAACTGTGTAGAAGTGCAGAATCCAAAATGAGAGGATTATTTTAATACCAGTAATGGTAGACTTGGCATTCAGAATAAATATTACTGTACTAACAAAGACCTGTTGGAGCATTAAAAAAAAAAAATAAAAAAAATAAATAAAAAAAAAAATAAAAAAAAAATCACTGCCCCTGGAATTAGTCAGTTTTTAGTTTTGTTATTCCACATAATGACTGACCAACTCTGAAAATTTAAAATGCCCTCATAATCTGAAACTGCACATTAGGAAATATATTATAAGTTTAAAACAGAAAGAAACAAGTATTAGATTTAGGCACTGTGAACTTGTCTTTAAGAAGTGTAACTGACAGCATGCTGCTACCTGGGGTCTGTTTATCCAGTATTTGAGAATGTGACCTCTTAATGGAATCCAATTAACTTTTAGAACATAAGTGGAAAAAGTTTAGGTAAGGTTTGTTATTGTACTTGAAGTCAAATATTTAACACACTAACTCACTGTGAAGTAATCAAACTCATTTTAAAGTAATTGGACTATTAAAGTTGCTTCACACACGGGAGTTTGATTGTTTAATGGATCTGTAATTTACTGGTACATTTGTACCTTGTCATCCATGTGCTACAAAATTTCCACAAGTAAATTAGACACGTTTGGAAATCCACTGCATTAACCTGTTTGTATTCAAGATATCTACATGATAACCATGCAAGCATGTTATAAATTTCTAAGAAACTGTTGTCATGATATGTCTATAAAGTTGTTTGTTCATAACAACAACATTTGTCAATATAATAGAAATAGTAACGTTAAGTAAGCATTAATCAAGTCAATATTCTGTCATTCATAGGTATTTATTTTTTAATTATTGTACAACAAGTTTCAGAGCTACATCTCCATTTTCACTGACTGTGTGAATGTAATGAGCATTACATTTGTTTCAATTTTTCACCTTACATCTAATGATACAATTGTATAGTTAACTTCCTTCAATTTAACATCAGCTGGGATGATGGCAGAGTGCAAAAGAGATGGAGAATTATGTCTACTAACATTACATACATCAGACCACAGAACTTCCTCTGTCTTGTGCATTGTTGAAATAGTTCCACATTTAGACTTACATTCTGAAACTATTTTTGAGATGTCTATGACTATACTACATACTAATAATACATATTTAACCAATATTACAGTGATGTGACGTAGATTATAATCGATTTACAATTATTTCCATTCACATAATTGAAGAAATAAAATATGACATTAAAAGATTATTTGGAGAACTATACACTAGCCATTTTAGTTTATGTACTAACACACTGAGCATAAATTTTACATTCTAATTTAAATACAGAGTGACTTTATACTCAGTGCTGTTTGCTATATGCTGCTTCTATTGCTATATGAGCAACAGAGCAGGTCGAGGGGAAGGGGGTTTGGAGAGGGGGAAAAGTGTGTCTCACTGACATAAGAGCTGCTGATCATTAAACAGGCACTGTCATTACCACATCCTGTTGAGGTGCGGGCTGCTGCTTGCATCTTGACTATATTTCTTTTCAGCTGGCTGCTTTCTGATTAGGTGTAAGTAATAGTCCAATGGTACTAAATATTACTATCAGCTGAAAACTCATCAGAATACCTTGATGTGCCACATCTACTACAGTGAAATGTGCCAGAGAATATACTACCTGTAGTTTGGGACTAACTGCCATTTACAACCTCAGCATCTATAATGCTGATGGCCGTCAGGGAAGGTGAGACTTGTACAGTACCGGTGAAGCATGTTGTTGGCCAGGTAGTCCTCTTGAATTGCCAATTCCACCAAGGCTGTTGCCCTACATGCAGTTGATGTCCTTTGCCCCAAGTGAAGTACTGCAGGTCCACATCTGGCTGGAACTCTTCATATGATGGCAAAGATGGAGAATGATCATAAGCAACAAACAGTCACTGTCTTCATAGTAATAGTCACGGACAGTAGGAACAGTGCACACATCCGTGAGCTCCAGGACAGAGACCTTCAGACATCATCATACTACTTGAGAGGCCGTGCACTGAAGAGAGACTGCCTTGGGAAGAAGTAACTTTTGGCAGTGTTCCATCACAGCATAGTGTAATCATTTTCACTTTGGTCTCCTCTTCAGATCTGGCAGCCACAATTATGTTCTTCATCTGCTGCACACTGTCATTGGTATTACAGAACAGGAGTCTGCTCTGTCTCATCTGTATTTATTCAGTAACCATCGAGTTCACCTCATTGATATACACCACTCCAGTATTGTCCATGTAGTAGTGGCAGCAATGTGAGATTATGTGTTTCCAAAACACCTCATAACGCCTTTCAGTGGAATCACAACCAAACCCAGCAACCCTTCTTCCAAGGGTGCTTCCTTATTCAGTAGGCTCATGTTTCCATACCACTTACTTCATGCAAAGAACATCTCCAACTGTGGTCACATTTTGTTACAAAACCAGAGCTTAATCAGAGTGATATCATACAAACACTGCTCTCTACACATCCACAATAACCCTTTCCGACCTCACCGCCTCTTACTTCGCATTTGTATTTGAGGATGATTATTTTCAGGTGTGTGGGGACATCTACATGGGTATGTTACCAGCCTTAAACAAATAACCTGCAGCTTGGAGGACCAGGCTTAGTATTATGTGATTGCTCTACAAGGAATGCTGGCTTCACAACACCTGAGCATGCCCTCCTCCCCCCTTCCACATAATGATTAGAGAAAGAATATGAAAGACACCGCCCGGCTTCACAACCTAATACCATTGGGGTCGAAAAATCAAGAGTTGGCCAAGGGAGGCTGACAGGAAAGGTGATAGTAGTCTGATAAATAAGTGGAATCAATGTCAGAATTAGGTAACAGCTTAGTCAGTCATGTGGTGGCATTTTCAAAGACTGTCAGAGAGTGCCTGATGAAAAAGGAGCATTGTTGTATGAAGGACAGAGTATTTCCATGGATTGTGAAATTTTGTACATGATAGTTGCAGTCTAACTACAATTTTATATCAGTGCACAGAAAAGGAATCAAGTTGTTACTTATACAGTAATGACACTGTTACTGAATAAATAAAACTTTTAGAACAAAACCATTACAGACACTTCTTACAGGTTATCTTTTATTGCACATGGGAGGTTGTGTACATCTACACAACAAAAGCTACATTCAGGCTACAACTTAGCTATCAGTACCAGCTCTCTGAGTCAAATAATTAGCTGTTATTCTTGAAACAAAGTTACTTCATCCCATCATAATATAAACAGTAAGTTATTTCTAACAAGCAAATTGTGCGACAATTTTTGTCTCTACCATTTAACAAAGCATGCCCAATACAGATACATTTTTACAACAGTCTTCATTACAGTGCTTGAAAAAGTTACATTAACTTAAGAATTTCAGTAAGATTAATATGAAATATTTGCTTCCTTTAAAGGAGAGCAAATTCCAATGACATTAATCGTACAAATGACAGTGACACCAAACTTATGCATTACAAATATCAAAGAGTTTCTCTTTCACAGTCAGTACTCCAAGCACACCACAAATTCCATTTTCACAAAGTACTTTGCACTGATGTTCACATGAATTTCCCAGTGTTATTGAAAAGTAAATAAATATGAAAAATTATCTAATTTTACACAAACTCTTCAGCACACTGTCAGACTGCAACAGTATTAACATACAAATTTCACACAAGGAAATTTATGTATCAAATGAAAAATTTAACTGCAAAATCTAAAGTTTCTGTAACAGTTACTTCCACAATCAGGAGAGGGTGGTATGTCTGGAGAAGTTAAGAAATGAGGAGGAACTCAATCCAAGCCCACAATCTGAGTCACCCCTTGAGGAGATGGTGAGCATACAAAATGATCAGATGGTAGACAAAGATACTTTTGTGTTTAAGTCTTCACACAAAGACATTCATGTGCACTTAGAGTCTCCCTAAAATTGTTAGATAACTATTGTCTTTGAGAAATGCATGACACTGCTGCTTCCTGAAACTTATAACACCTGCGTTCTGTCATTGACCATCCTCACAGTTCCATATAACTGACAAAACTGAAAATAAAGCAATGTAACAATGAAATAGTGTATTATAGTTGAAGTGTACTTTTAATATTTGCAGAAAAATATTTTGTCAATTGTCATACATTTCTCCACATAGGAAAAAAAATTGTCCCAATCAAAATGTAAGGAATGCAAACATACATATCCAGTGCTTCAGACTATACACTGTCTGTCAGGTACACATGTTTCATTTAAGAAGCCAACAAGGTAATACAAAGTAGATCATACAGATAAAGGGCATATATGTGGGTAGTGTAGAGTGACAGTAAATGAAAATTTTCAATGTATGTACTTCAAAATTTTTAAACTATTTACCCCATGATCAAACTGTATGTTCAGAGTGCATATGCTGTATGTGTATATGCCACACAAGTATAATAAAAGAAACAGTGCACAAACCGCAATTTAAGTAAATGGCATACGTATCAAATGTCATGAGGAGTTTCATTATTAAGCCTACTTGAGTTCAATTTAATGAAATCATCAAGAAATATAGTAACACATTTATGTACTATATTTCTGAAGTTTATAACACTAAGACGAGATTGGAATACATGAGTGATTAAATAATCATATTAAATAATGTATCATCTGGAAGTATATAGAAAATCACATTGAATAGCAAGACAACACATCAAAATAACCTGAGAGCTTCATAATGTAATCACACACATGGTTTACTACTTTACTTAAGGGGCAGGGAGATCAATATGAATATATCACTGACACTCTAGGTACCTGCATGTTATTTTTCCACATGCACAAAAACTAAAAGGAAATGGAAATATTCACAATTCAAGCATAATCATGGAAACAAAACATTTAGAGCAAAATACAGTACATAATGCCCACCAATTGATGAGGAAGTACTCATAGAGAGTGAAGGATTGGGAAAGCTTTGAAAGCACTAGAGGAGTAATATGTTTTTCTGTACTTATACATCACATTCAGATTACACTGAACCCATCATTACAATTATTAACACAAATCTACACTCAAACCACAATGTTGAGTTCAAATGGTTCAAATGGCTCTGAGCACTATGGGACTTAACAGCTATGGTCATCAGTCCCCTAGAACTTAGAACTACTTAAACCTAACTAACCTAAGGACAGCACACAACACCCAGCCATCACGAGGCAGAGAAAATCCCTGACCCCGCCAGGAATCGAACCCGGGAACCCGGGCGTAGGAAGCGAGAACGCTACCGCACGACCACGAGATGCGGGCACAATGTTGAGTAATTAAGTAAGAACTGTCATGTGATATAACAAAAGAACAGGAGTCCTAACACTACATGACTGTGTAAAGATAGAACAAACGTTTATACTGTATACAATAAAAGCCATGAGTGGTCAGAAGTCTGAAATTCACAAAATCAGGAATGTAATCTAATTTTGTTGGCCCTTGTTAACTTCAAAGGCATATGATGGGATTAGAAGACAAGCAATATGGTGGCCAAAGTGTGTGCTAAAACATAGCTTAAATTGGTAATGTAATTCTCAAGGGACTAAATGTATTACAACTCAAGTGCATATTTAAAATACATTGAAAGGAGGCAAAATATAAACCACAGAAAAACCCTCCATCTGGAGAAGCAGTAATAGCAAATCAACATTAAACAGTGAACCTATGATATCTTAAGGAACCAAACACTCAAGTTTTTAAATTATTTGTAAAGCAATCAGAAGTTTGCAGCAGTTTAAATGTGTTAAATATCTGAATCACAGGCAAAAAAGAAAAAAAATTAGATAACGTTTGAACTTATGTTTGAGGTCACCAAGTTTTCTCAGTATGAAGCACTGCATTAATATAGTCTGTGTAATTTGCCAATCATGAGCTACACTGACTGAAAACACCATCATGTCCATATTACAGTCAAACTGTGTTAAACCTTTGACCTAACATTATACCTGTTAATGAGTAGATCAAAACAGGTATTTAATTACTGATATAAAAACATATATAAAATGTTGAAATTCAAATTCTTGTTGCCCCTGGAAACTGTTACATAGCCACCATGCATCTGGTGCTGGGTGTCATGAACCAGGTTAGTCATTAGGTAGTATTGATGGAATACTGTTTGGGCATACAATAAATACTGATCCATATCCATTACTCTCTCTGATTTAGGCCAATGATGTACGTGCAGTTGTGAACAGTGCAAAGCAGTGGTTTCCAACCCATGGTAAGTTGACTGCAGTGTGGCAATGGACGCCAGCTACTTGAAGTCAAACATTTAACACAATATTTCATTTTTAAAGTAATCAAACTATTGACGCTGTTTTATGCAAGCGTGTTTGATTCTTTAAGGGCTCAGATGTTTACTGGTACATTTTTAACATGTGGATGATAATGTGCAGAACATACATGAAAAAAAATAGTGATCTATGGAAACTCCACTTCAGTGACTTGCTTGTATTTAAAATATTGATGTGATAACCATGCAATGAGGTTATTACTTTACAACAAACTGTTATGAATGAACGACTTTATGGACATCACAAAACAAAAAATTTTGTGAACATGCAGTAACACAAACAAATGTAGTGAGTCTTGAGTTTGTTGGTATTCTGTCATTCACAAATTGATCACTTATTTATTATTTTCAAATGAGGTTTGGAGCTACATCTCCATTTTCACCAACTGTATGTATCTAAAGAGCATTAAATCTGCTACAGTTTTTCACCCAACACACAAAAATGCAGTTGCTACATTTAAGGAGGTGAATTACACCTTATGTGGAATACTGGCAGAGTGCAAGAGCAATGCCACAATAATGCCTATTAACATTACTTGCATTCGACCACACAACTTACGTTTTCTGCATTGGTGAAATACTTCCACATTTTCACTTACATTTTGAAAAGACGTTATGACAATATAGCACAACTTATGCAGTAGGCTCATTCTCCATTCTGCTTACTTCATGCAGACAAACATATCTAACTCTGGGCACATTTCGTTCCAAAACCAGAGCTGAGTGAGACTGGTATCATATGAACACTGTTCTATGACCTGTTCCAACATCACCACCGCTTACTTGTAATTCATATCTGAGGATTATTATTTTCTGGATTTTGAGGACAATTTTTACATGGTCATATTAACAGCCTTATATAACCCACAGCATTGAAGACTGAGCTTTGTGCTGTGCATTTGCTCCACAAGAAATCCTGGCTTCACCACACCTGAACATGCCCTCCTGCCCCCTTCCACATAATGATTAGAGAAAGAAAATGAAAGACACCCTCTGGCCTCGCAACCTAATACCATCGGGGTCGAAAAAACAAGAGTTGGCCAAGGGAGGCCGAGAGGAAAGGTGATAGTACAGTAGTCTGGCAAATAAGTGGAAGCAATGTCAGACTTAGTTAACAGCTTAATAGCTGTCAGTCATGTGGTGGCATTTTCAAAGATTGTCAAGGACCATATGACAAAAAGAAAATTGTATGAGGCATTAGATATTCTCATGGATAGCAAAATTTCTTGAATGAGTAACAGCACTGTTACTCATTAAACATAAATTTACAACATACACTCACTGCTCACATGATATCTTGTATTCCACAATGGAATTTATGTGCTTTTACACAATCACAGTTACATGCACATATATCGTAGCTATAAACAGAAACTTCATTAAAATAAGGCCTGTAATATTTGAATCAATAATAATGAATGATGCTTGATCTGGTCAGAATATAAAAAATTAAGATTTTGTAACAACTCAACTGTAGGCCAATAATTTCATTATCTACCATTTACAAAATTATTTTGAATACAGAGAAGTATTTTTAAAACTCACTTAATTAGAATGCTAGAGAAGAGCATCACTAACATAAAAAACTTTCGTTTCCTTTCAAAGAGAGCATATTCCAATGACTTCGATAACAGAAAAAGGTAATGATGATTACATAATGTAATATTAACATCTAAAAATTTCTCTGAACACAGGAAAAATAATCTATTGTGGAATCGATACGAGTACTCAAACACACCACAGATTCAATTTTTATGAAGTACTTTGCAGAATTTATGTGAAAATTAGTGCAAGTTATTGAAAAGTAAATAAACATGAAATAATTATCAAATTTTACACAAACTGCCAAGTACACAGAAAAACTGTAACAGAGTATATACTGACATAAAAATTCATACAAAGAATTTCTGTATCAAATGAAAAAGTTAACTGTGAAAACTACAGCTTTTGTAGCAGTCATTTTCTCAGGATATGATGGTACATTGGGAGACAGTAAGAAAGGAAATACAAGCCCACAGTCTAAGGGACCCATTCATGGTGGTGGTAGTGGTCAGGGTACAGGATGGATAATGATCAAATGGTATAACAGATACATTTGTGTGTGTGTGTGTGTGTGTGTGTGTGTGTGTGTGTGTGTGCGCCTTCATACAGAGACATTGAGGTACACAGAGGCTCTGCCTAAAATTATTAAGCAAGTACTGTCTTTGAGAAATGCATGACACAACTACTTTCTGAAACTTATTACAGCTGGTTTCTGTCACTGACCATCTTCACAGTTCCATATAATTGACAAAACTGAAGAAAACTCAATGTAACAATGAAATAGTATATAACATTGAAAGGGTTCTTTTAATATTTGCAGAAAAAATTTTTATCAGTCATCATACATTTCTCCACGTATGAAGAAAAACTGTGGGAATCAAAATGTAAAGAACACAAACCGACATTTCTGGAGCTAAACACTACACATTGTCTGTCAGGTACATATGTTTCATTTAAGAAGCCAACAAGGTAATACACAGAAGATCATACAGATATGAGCATATATGTGGATAGCAACATACAACTGTTTCCTCTAATATTATATATATTTAGTTCTAGAACAAGAGTGACAGTAAATGGTCAGTTTCAATGAATGTGCTTTTTAAATTCTTGAAATATTTACTCAATGACCAAACTGTTTGTTCAGAGTGCATGTGTATATTACACACAAATGTAATAAAGGAAACAGTGCACAAACCGCAATTTAAGTAAATGTCATCAGGAGCTCCATCAGTAAGCCTACTCGAGTTCGATGTAATGAAATCATCAAGGAATTTAGTAACACATTTATGTCCTATATTTCTGAAGTTTACAGCACTAAGATGAGACTGCAATACAAGAGTCATTAAACATTTGTATTAAATAATGCATCATTCAAAAGCATACTGAAAAATACATAGCAAGACAACACACCACAATAACTTTAGGGCTTCATAATGTAATCACACACCTGGATTACTACTTCACTTAAGGGGCAGGGAGATCAATATGAGTAGACCACTGGCACTCCAAGTATCTGCATATTATATTTTCATATGCACAATAACTAAATGGAAAGAGAAATATTCACAATTTAACCATAATAGTGGAAAAAACATTTAGAGCAAAATACAGTACATAATGCCCATCAATTGGTGAGGAAGTACTCATAGAGAGTTAAGGACTGTGAAACCTTTGAGGCACTAGAGGAGTAATATGTTTTTTTGTACTTACACATCACATTCAGATTACACTGAACCCATCATTACAATTATTAACACAAATCTACACTCAAACCACAATGTTGAGTAATTAAGTAAAAACTGTCATGTGATATAACAAAAGAACAGGAGTCCTAACACTACATGACTGTGTAAAGATAGAACAAATGTTTATACTGTATACAATAAAAGCCATGAGTGGTCAGAAGTCTGAAATTCACAAAATCAGGAATGTAATTTAATTTTGTTGGCCCTTGTTAACTTCAAAGGCATATGATGGGATTAGAAGACAAGCAATATGGTGGCCAAAGTGTGTGCTAAAACATAGCTTAAATTGGTAATGTAATTCTCAAGGGACTAAATGTATTACAACTCAAGTACATGTTTAAAATACACTGAAAGGAGGCAAAATATAAACCACAGAAGAACCCTCCATCTGGAGAAGCAGTAATAGCAAATCAACATTAAACAGTGAACCTATGATATCTTAAGGAACCAAACACTCAAGTTTTTAAATTATTTGTAAAGCAATCAGATGTTTGCAGCAGTTTAAATGTGTTAAATATCTGAATTGCAAGTAAAAAAGAAAAAAAAATAGATAACATTTGAACTTATGTTTGAGGTCACCAAGTTTTCTCAGTATGAAACACTGCATTAATATAGTCCGTGTAATTTGCCAATCATGAGCTACACTGACTGAAAACACCATCATGTCCATATTACAGTCAAACTGTGTTAAACCTTTGACCTAACATTATACCTTGTTAATGAGTAGATCAAAACAGGTATTAAATTATTGACTGAATATAAAAAAAATATATAAAATGTTGAAATTCAAATTCTTGTTGCCCCTGGAAGCTGTTACATAGCCACCATGCATCTGGTGCTGGGTATCATGAACCAGGTTAGACATTAGGTTGTATTGATGGAATACTGTTTGGGAATACAATAAATACTGACCTATATCCATTACTCTCTCTGATTTAGGCTAATGATGTACATGCAGTTGTGAACAGTGCAGAGCAGTGGTTTCCAACCCATGATAAGTGGACTGCAGTGTGGCAATGGTCACCAGCTACTTGAAGTCAAATATTTAACACAATAATTCATTTTTAAAGTAATCAGACTATTGACGCTGTGTTATGCAAGCATGTTTGATTCTTTAAGGGATCAGATTACTTGGATTAGTGGCCTTTAACAATATTAGTTCAAGTGCTTACATCTACAGCATGAAATTTTACAAGCTAATTTAGACACAGAGTAGCTCGCGCTCTCGCTCTCTCTCTCTCTCTCTCTCTCTCTCTCTCTCTCTCTCTCTCTCTCTGGCTATGAGTAATAAGTATTCAAACCAACATTACTCGCTGACTTCTCATAAAAAACTGGGAAACAACTTACACATTTGAGGTGCCTGGCAACTGCTGGTATCTTGCACTGTATTTCTTGTAAGCTGTCTGCTTGCTAGTAAGTCTAAAGCAGTAGTCCATTAATACTTAATAATGTGCCATGAGTAACTACTCTGTTGAAGAGTGCCAGAGAATGCATGTGTGTAGTTAGGCACCCAAACCTCTATTCATTACCCTGGCTATTATAATGCTGAAGGGTATGTTAGCAAATCTGAGACACATACAGTACTGCATCAAGCACGCTACTTGGCAGGTAGAGCTTCTTATCTGTCACATTTCTATCACACTGTTATGGAAGGAAGTTGCCCTATAGGCAGTTGACATCTTTTCCCCAAGTGAAGGAGAGCAGGTATACATCTGGTTGAAACTCTTCATATTCCTGCTTGCAGGGATGCAGAAAAATCTTGAGTGACAAACAGTTGTCATTCTCCAAGTAGTAGACACCAATATAAAAATGAGGATTGGTGCCAACATCAGTGAGGTCTAGGATGACAGACCTTTGAATATGGTACCATTTGAGATGGTCTGTGGAAGATTTTGTGGACAGATCAAGCACACTTCCATCTGACAAGATATGTCAATACACAGAACTATCAAATATGGGCATAGTAAATCCACACTCAAATCAACCAATTCCCCTTCATCCTAAAAAGGTCATTGTGTGGTGTGGGGCTACAGCATCATTTACAAAGAGAAATGCTTTTGATCCTGTTACTTGTACCATCACTGCTAAGTGCTGTCAGTCTCTTTTGCACAACCACATCATTACAGCTCTCCAACAGCTTGTATGTGTGGTTGGGATTATTTTTATGCAAGATGGCGCACCTCCACACATTGCAAATCCAGTTAAGCAGTTGCTGAAGCGTCATTTTGGAAAAGCTAGAATAATCAGCCGCCATTTCCCTACATCTTGGCCATCCTGATCATTTGATCTTAATCCATGTTACTTCTGGCTGTGGAGCTAACTCAGGGACATTGTGTTCAATGTTCTGATTGCAAACTTAGCTGCACTGAGGTCATGTATTGTGCAAAACATTCTGAACATGACCCCAGAAACACTTCAATCAGTTGTGGAACATGCTGTTTTTTGATTTCAACTTGTTGCGAAAAACAGTGGGCAGGATATTGAACATATTTTGAGCCAATGGCACAGAAATTAATAATCTGATCTGATTTGATCTTGATTGATTCTTTTTATGTGGTTTTTGGCCTCAGGACAATTAAAAATCAAATTTTGTCATTCAATGTGATATGAACCTGTTGTGGTTGGTGGGCTTACATTACTAATGGTATCACACCTTTACACCCATATACACTGAGTAGCACAGTTTGTTTAATATGAAACACACATCTTAAGCATTGTTGTACAATTCATTTCTGTTTTGTGGTTGAAAACTATTAAATTATGATGCTTGCAGTGTTATTGCTACATTTTGTAACTATTTATTTTTCATCTGCCATACGATTTCCCCATCTCTGATAATATTCCATTGCAGTTTGATGTCATTCGTACCAGTGGTGTTATTTCTACAATGATTTGAAAATTTAACTTTGAATATAATCACCCTATATATGCATAATCACAGTAAACAGCAAGTCAACACATCAAAGTACTACGGGAGCTTCATAATGTCAGCACACAACAATTAGATTATTACTCTACTAAGGAGGAAGGAGTTCAGTATGAATAGTCCACTGATACACTAGATAATTCTGAGTCAGCACGTGATTATTCCATAGGCACAATAACTGTAAACAGAAATATTCTAAATTCAACAACAATAGCTTAAACAAAAATTTAATTTAATACATCATTTAAACTACTGAGCAAGCTATAACATAGATTGAGAAAATGTGAAAGGTTCAAAAGGACAAGAATCATAATATGTTTGTCTGTACCTATAAAATATGGTTCAGATAAGACTGAAATCATCCTTACAACTATCAATAGAAATGTGTGCTCAAATCACTATGTTATGTATTTAACCAAAAACTTACATCTGATATAACAAAAAAATAAGAGTCCTGTCATCTTGACTGTGTAAAAACTGTACTAATTTTGTGCAGTATACAATGAAAGCGATGGATAATCAAAAAGCTGATTGAAGTTAACAAAGCCTGACACAAACAGATTACATTCCTGCTTTTCTGTCAAAGGCATATTATCGGATTAGAAGACAAGCAATATGGTGGCTAAAGTGTTTGCTAAAATCCAGCTTAAATTGATAACATAATTCCCATGTAACATTGTATTAAGGCTCAAGCAGATAAAAATATTATGATAGATGTCCTAGTATAATCCATAGAACAAACCTCAGCCAAGACAAGTAGCTATAGCAATTTGACACTAAACAGCAAACCTCCAGTTCCTTAAGGAATGAAACTCCCACATTTTTAAATTATTTCTAAAGCAATCAGAAGTTTCTAGCTATTTTAAGATCTAAATATCTGACAGATATGTGCATGAAAAAATTTGGAGAAGGTTAGAACCTGCAGTTAAAGTCGGAAGTCATGAAGTACTCTCAGTATGGAATACTGCACGAATGTAGTCTGGGTAAGTTGCACATCACAAGCTACAGTGCCTCATTGCATCTACTCAAGGCATTACATCTACAATCCGCAAATCACTGCGAGGTGCATGACAGAGGCTACTTTCCACTGTACCAGTTATTAGGCATTCCTTCCTATTCAGTTCATGTATGGAGTGCAGTAAGAGTGAATGACTGAATGCCTCTGTGGTGACTACCACACATGTTGATTGCAGCTGACGCATAAAATTTGCGCCAACCACAGAGATTAATCTCCACAGTTCACATGGGAGTCACAGAGAAGAGAGCTGTTGACTGTGATCCTCAAACCTACCTTTTTTCTCTTTGTCGTCGATTCTCTTTTATGTATTCTCTTACCTGACAGCCTGTTATATATGAAAGAAATGAAAAGAGAGACTTGAGTTCACACTCCATTAGTTTCCAATTTCTAACTGTGTTTGCATGGGTACACACCTACTTACGCAACATTGGTGACCCCGACTGCAAAACAAACAGCAGATATGGATATGGACACGCCAGCAGTGTCAAGACTAGCGGTTCGCTTACCACCCTTTTGGCCACACAACCCTATGCTGTGGTTCACACAGCTGGAAGCGAGTTTCATGTACGCGGGAATAACTGCAGAAACAACTAAGTTTCCCCTCGTAGTAAGCCAACTCGATCATCGTTACACAACTGAAGTTCAGGATATCATAACAGCTCCTCCAACAGAGGATGCATATGAATGGTTAAAGACTGAACTGATATGTTGCTTAGCGATTTCTCAAGAAGACAGAATCCGGCAAGTATTGACGCAAGAAGAAATTGGTGACAGGAAACCTTTACTGTTCCTGCACCATCTCCGCAGCACGGAGGACCCTGGCACGATTCCAGATAGCATTCTGCATACCCTGTGGAGTTCCCACCTGCCACCACAGGTAAAAGCAGTCATCGGCACGCAGAACGAGACGTCACTGGACACAGTAGCAGAACTCGCCGACTGCATACTGGAAGCGATCACACCGAACACACAGGTCAGTGTTGTAGACATAACTGTCAGCGCAGCAGCTGCATCTACTATGGTGTCTTGGGCAGATTACGATGCACTAACGGCCAACGTCAATCTCCTATGCACACAGCTCTCGAAACTAATGTCAAATGGCATCAATGTCAATCAGAGAAGCCGTAGCCGATGACGACATGGAAGTCGTTTCGCATCGCAATCTACAACCGAGAACAGACAGACCATTTGTTGGTATCATAGTCGGTATGGAGAGCAAGCACGTAAATGCATAAGCCCACGTTCTTTCTCCAAATGCTTGTTCACCCACTGCTTGAATACTGCTCAGCAGTGTGGGATCCGTACCAGATAGGGTTGATAGAAGAGAGAGAGAAGATGCAACGGAGAGCAGCGCGCTTCATTACAGGATCATTTAGTAATCGCGAAAGCGTTACAGAGATGATAGATAAACTCCAGTGGAAGACTCTGCAGGAGAGACGCTCAGTGGCTTGGTACAGGCTTTTGTTGAAGTTTTGAGAACATACCTTCACTGAAGAGTCAAGCAGTATATTGCTCCCTCCTACGTATATCTTGCAAAGAGACCATGAGGATAAAATCAGAGAGATTAGAGCCCACACAGAGGCATACCGACAATCCTCCTTTCCATGAACAATATGAGACTGGAATGTAAGGGAGAACTGATAAAAGTACTCAAGGTACCCTCCGCCACACACCGTCAGGTGGCTTGTGGAGTATGGATGTAGATGTAGATGCAGAAATTGGAGCGGAAAGTGGCAGTAGATGCTACCTCCTATCTTCCTGCATCTTGACGCCTTTTTATAACAGATGGTGCGCCAGGCAGGAAATTTTTAATCGACACTGGTTCAGATCTCAGTATACTATCAAGTCCTTGCATTGTTACCAGCCGTGCACAACATTTAACTTATCCGCTGCCAACAATTCACAGATTTCAACATACGGATTACAACAAGAGAATCTGAACTTGGGACTCCCTAGAGATTTTAAATGGAATTTCACAGTAGCAGATGTCGCAGAAGCAATACTAGGAGCTGATTTCTTATCACACTTCAGACTTTTGCCAGACTTGGCTAATGCTTGCCTGATAGACAGTCTCACCAACCTATCAATGGCTTGTTATTATCGTGACACAGACTGTACCAGTATTAAGTTGGTTCAAATGGCAGACACAGAGTACCGTGCAGTCCCTAGCAGATTTTCCTGAATTAATGAAACCACCTGGAGCACTGCACAAAGTGTTGCATGATGCAGTACACTACATAAAAATCACAGACTGTGTTATGTCAACCTAGGACACTACCACCAGAATGCCTCGCTATAGCTACAGTGGAATTCGAGCTAATGCTTAAAGGAGGAATTATACGCCCGTCATCCAGTCCATGGGCGTCAGCCTTACACCTCGTACCAAAAAAAGGTGGAGCCTGGCGTCCGTGTGGCGACTACAGAGCACTGAATGCCATAACTATTCCGGATTGTTATCCTGTACCTTTGTTAAGGGACTACAATCACGCGCTGCACGGTGCCACAGTCTTTAGTGTGCTAGACTGCGCAAAGGGCTATACACAAATTCCTGTAGCGCCAGAAGGGGTACCAAACACTGCCATAACAACACCCTTTGGATTGTTTGAAAGTAATTTCATGACGTTTGGTCTGGGAAATGCTGCACAGACATGGCAACGTTTTCTGGATTCTGTATTACGAGGATTGACCTTCTGTTTTGCCTACCTGGATGACGTTCTCATATATTCTGCAAACAATTTACAGCACAAGCAGCATTTAAAAGAAGTACACCTATGCTTAGAGAAGTTTGGGATAGTGTTAAATACAGCGAAATGCCTGTTTTGCCAACCTGAAGTGGAATTTCTAGGTCATCGCATATCCGCTACAGGTTCAGCACCCTTACCCGGAAAAGCTGAGGCTATTCTACACATGCCCAAGCCTATTATGGTCAAAGAATTAAGAAGATACCTAGGCATGTTAAACTTTTACAGAAGGCATCTACCACAGACAGCTGAACAGCAGGCACCATTAAACTCGTTATTAGCTGGCCCAAAGGTTCGCAGCAATGCAACCATGCAATGGAATGAGGAATCTGATGCAGCATTGGAAGTGACACATCAAAGCCTGGCTCAGGCCGCACTGCTGGCACACAATAAACTAGAAGCACCTTTGGCACTGGTGGTGGCACTAACCAGTTTGGTGTTGGTGCAGCCCTGCAACAATTGGTGGATGGCACATGGCAACCTCTAGCATACTATTCGCACAAGTTGTCACCAGCACAACAACGCTGGAGTGCTTACGATAGAAAATTTTTGGCTGTATATTTAGTGATCAAACATTTCAGACCACAAGTAATTTTTACCGATCATAAGCCCTTGACTTACACATTCAACAAGAACAGTGACAAATACTCCCCAAGGCAGTATTCTCAATTGGAGTTCATAAGCCAATTCACCACAGGCTTACGCCACATCGCAGGTTTAACTAACGTGGTAGCTGATTGTTTGTCACAGGTATCCAGTATAACACAGTCTGTAACTGTGGCCAAACTAGCACAAGCCCAGCAGGAAGATGATGAGCTAAACACCCTGTTGAGTGAAGACAACACGGCATTGAAGTTACAGCTAGTCGATGTGCCCGGGAATATATACGACTACATTGTGACGTACAACATGATCAATCACGCCCTTACGTTCCAATCACACATCGCAGAAGAGTGTTTGATTGTCTCCACGGCCTATTTCACCCCAGTGTTCGAGAAACTACCAGACTGGTGTCCGAAAGATTTGTATAGCCAGGAATAGACCCCAATTGCCGTAACTGGATTAGATCTTGCCCACGCTGTCCGCTATTCAAAGTGAGCAGACACATGCACCCTCCAATTGGACAATTCCCGGATGTCAAGGCATGCTTCTTGCACATTCATCTGGATGTCATTGGACCTCTTCCACCATCAGGTGGTAATCGCTACCTGCTAACAATCATTGACAGGTATACATGCTGGCCGGAAGCAATACCTACCGATAACATCTTGGTGGAAACTCTGACAACGGCATTCATGTCAACCTGGATATCGAGAATCAGCTACCCACTCCACACAACAACTGATAGAGGATGACAGTTCGAATCAGAACTATTTGCTCAGTTAGCAAGATTCTGGGAATACTGCCATCACCACAACACCACCTACCATTCGGCAAGCAACAGAATGGTAGAAAAAATGGCACTGTACCTTAAAAGCAGCCCTCATTTGCCACGGTACTAAATGGATGGAAGCATTACCCATTGTACTGTTAGATCCTAGGACAATCTTTAAACCTGATATGGATGCCTCCCCGGCAGAGTTTGTCTACGGAGAAACAATATGTCTGCCTGGAGAGTTTGCTGACGACCCAGGGGTACCGAATGCAGATGTCCAGTCAGAATATTTACAAGGATTGAGAGAAATGATCAAGGAAATCAAACCTGCAAAAGAGTCCAGACATGGAGCCCCGGTGTCATTCATGCACAACGATTTAAAAACTTGCACGCATGTATTGTTACGAACAGATGGCGTCAAACCACCACTACACCCGCCATACACTGGACCTCATCGCGTGATATGCAGAGATGCACACACCCTAAACATAGTACTGAATGGGAAACAAGTATAGTGAAACCTGCTTATATACTTCAAGACACTCTGGCAATGTCAGCATCGCACAGCGATCAGCACAAGACAACGATGCAGAACCCCACTCCGCTACCTCCGCAGTCAGTAAAGCAGCAGCCTTGATGCACCACGCATTCAGGCAGACAAGTGCACTTCCCTGCCCGCTACAGAGAGGAACATCTGAACTCCACTCTCACCAAGGGGTCTCATGTGGTGACTACCGCACACGTCGATCGCAGCTGACTCGTAAAATTCGCGCCAACCACAGAGATTGTTCTCCACAGTTCGCACAGGAGTCACAGAGAAGAGAGCCATCAACTGTGATTCTCATACCTACCTTTTTACTCTTTGTTATTGATTCTCTTTTATGTATTCTCTTATTTGACAACCTGTTATATGTGAAACAAATAAAAAATAAACTTGAGTTCAGACTTTGTTAGTTTCGGATTTCTAACTGTGTTTGTGTGGGTACACACCTACTTTTGCAACACCTCTGTGCATGCAGTAATTATTCTTATCTTATCCACATGATCCCTATGTGAGGAATACAGAGAGGACAACAGTACATTTGCAAAGTCATAATATAAAGCTGGTTCTTTAAACTTTGTCAGCAGACTTTCTCAGAATCAATTGTGTCGATCTTCAAGAGGGTTCCAGGTCAGTTCCCTCAGAGGATTACAACCTCTGACCATTCATACTGCCCTGATCTGTATACGTTCAATATGCCCTGCTAGACTTATTTGGTAAGGGTCTCACACACTTTAACAATATTCTAGAACTGTTCACGCAAGTGATTTGTAAGCTATCACCTCTATAGACTGACTGTACTTCCCCAGTATTCTGCCAATAAACTGTAGTCTACCACCTTTACCCACAACTGAGCCTACGTGACCTTTCCTTTTCATATCCCTGTGAGGGATTACACCCAGGTATTTGTATGAGGTGCCAGATTCCAACAGTTACCATTCAACATTTGACCTAAGATTATACCTCCTAATGAGTAGACCATAGCAGGAATTTAATTACTGGCTGAAATTGAAAGATATTTATGAAATTTTGAAAGTCAAATTTCATTGGTCCTGGAAGCCATTACATAGGCAACATGCAACTGGTGCTGGGTATCATGAACCAGGTTAGTCATTTAGTAATACCAGTGGATTAGTGTCTGGGAGAGAAATGCATCCTGTCCTGGACCCTCTTCGCCTTTATTTATGTTAATTATGTACCTACAGTTGTGAATGGTGTAGAGTACAAATTTGCTATGTTTTTAGATGTCAAGCATTGCAACATCTTTCAAACAGTTGGCAGTAACACTTTATCAAAAGTTTTAACTAGTTTATGTTAATGCCCTTATTGTGTTTTGTTATCAATAACTCCACTGTGTCTGAATATGACACAGCAGTCCAGCTGCGTGGCAATGAATGTAATTTTGTGTATGAAAAAAAGGCAGTAATTCTACGTGGCATATTGAGCAGTTCATTGACTGAAAACTTGAGTATATTAGACGTCGATAAACATAATAGTATGGCAAGCATTTTCATTTAAGTACAATCTGTGCTTAGTAGCTGTTCAGGTTTTGGGAAATATGTTACCATAAACTTGCTAACATGAATGAAAGGGTTTGTGCATGACTGTGTTTGGATTATCATGGGCTTGGCAGTGAATGTGTAAATTATCAAATTCCAGAATATACCAAGGTTTTGCCATTATTTCCACCTTTCATTCAAAATTAAGACCTTTTCTGATGCTTGGAATAGTTACATTGTATGCTGCCTGGTGGAAGTTTCAGTACAGTACGTTTCTGCATAGCTTTCTTACCCATGATCTGCCGCAGTGCATTCACAGCTAGGTCCAGGTAATGGAAGAAAGAAACCATGCTGCCACAGACAGTCGAACTGGAGATGAGTGATCTGCATTTAATGAAATCTGTGCATTCAGAGAAAATCCATTAGTAAAGATCATAAATATAATTTTTTACTGATAACTAATACAATTTTAATATCAAATAGCAAACAAATTAGGATCAAAAAACGTTGTAAGGTTGTATAATGCATACAGCTGTAATTTATGACAATGTATTCAATCAATTATTGATTAACACTAAAAATTTTGTTATCTGAAGACAGCTCATTTATTATGAACTACGTATCAAAAATTATATTTATGGTCTTCACTAACAAAGAATTTTTATGAACCCCTATTTTTTTAAAGTGCAGTACAGCTAATGACATTAGCTGATGAACCAACCTGGGTACAACTGTCAAGAACTGGGCACGTTCTCAAGCAGAGAACATTAAACAGTTACTGGCAACTTCTTTGATCAGTGACAAAATTTCATGAGTTTAATGAAAAAAAAGAATAGACAACTGCATGTAAAAAGATACTGACACACTAAAACGACAGCTTCTTTCAATCTGCAGCTTCATTTTCATTAAGCACTATTGAAAGTGGCAGAATATTACTATGCAATTCCCAGACTTATTATCAACATCTAAAGTCTGTACTCATTTCACAAAAAAACACAAACTGAAATCAACTAATACAACACTGTCCTGTACTTTAAAATTATTCTGTCAAAAATTCCGGAACCTGATTTCCAAGAAAACTAAAGTTCTTCTTAAAATATGTTTAATTAGATTTACAAAAATATAAGAAGCTATACTTCAGTATCCATTTCTCATTTAAAGTAACCAAAGTTATTGGGTATAAGTTTTCTGTCTCTGTAGGATAGATAATTGTTTATTTTCTTTAATAAGGAACAAGTATTTTGACATATGAATAGCTTAGGAAAAAGGCTAAACTGTTCGGAAGACAGACCACTTAGTTGATACTATAGCTGCCTAATTACAAGGCTGTTCAATTTTTTTCCCCATTAAACATGTTGCATGTTGATATCACAAATCTGACTACTTATTACATATGTGTGGCATGTTCCATCAGACATGCCCAGCAGAACATACTTTTGTTCTCGATACAATGACTGTAATTATCAATTTTTGGAGGAAGATACCAATATCAGCATCAATTGGACATTGAAACAATTCACTGGTGAAAGCTAAAAATTTGTGGTGGACTAGGATTTAAAACCAGATTTCCTGCTTTACATGAGCAGTCACCTAAAACATTCTGGCTACCTGAGCACACCCTTCATTTGATCTAAACTCTAAACCTATCCCACATACAAGATATGTTTGCAGCAATTTTCATATTCCCACTAGAGGTTTGAACCCTATCGTGCACATGCAGTGAGGATGTTATCAGTTAGCGTGCTTGAAGTTGTGAATTTGGGTCAGATAGAGAGTGTGTTCAGATAGCTGAAACAGCTAAGGCAAACACTTATGTGAAGCAGGAAATCTAACTTTGAGTCACAGTCTGGCACAAATTTTCACCTTTAGCTACTGAATTATTTTAATAGCTTATTGCAGCTAATGTTAGTACCCCCTCAAAGTAATTGTTGATCAAAAAGTGAAAATACACAACTGGTCAGTTCTATTTAAAGTGGTAGTCCAGCTTTTGGGACAAAATATGCATTTGAATGTAACACTAATCCCAGCTGGCAACCCTACCTCAAATGCTCAGCTTACTGACCATTAGATATGGGCAATAAGTTACAAAATTCCTTCAGAGAGCTGAATCATTCTATAGAGTGGGGGACAGGTGGCTGGATAAAAAGGATATCTATTAAGAACCAAATGTTTCCTGTGATGTCAGCAAGTGGGATGAGTACTATAGGGTAAGTTGCTGCAACAGCCTGTGGTGTAACAGATGACAAGTGGTCTGTTGCATGCGCCATCTATCACCCCTGGCCTAGCACAAATTCTAATTAAATGATAAAATTCAGTTGCGTGTCAGGATTTCTTAGTTATGTGCATAAATACTGTGGCAGTATTTGGTTTTTATATGTGCAGATAATTCAAACACTGAGCCAGCAACTGGCGCGGACTTTCGTTGATGCGGCAAGTAGTGGGCCGCTATGGAGCAAACACAGTGAGGCTGACGACGTTACTCGCTGGAGGTCCAGAGCCGCGGCAGCAGGATACTCCGACACAGTTGTTGGACTTCGGAGGAAAATAATGAAGAATGTATTATGAGGAACTTTGTGTATAACAGCGAAAGTAGGAAGAAGCAATTTAATGGGCGGTAACGCAGTAGATGGTACCTCAAGAGCAGACTGTACATAGGTATCAGAAATAAATTGCTGTAACTATTGTAGAAAAGGAGTTCTGAATAAGAGTTATTACGAGAAGTAGTCAGGCAGCGTCAGTTACTGGTGAATGATCGCAATAGGTGACATTTTCTTCATCAGCTGCACTGTTCCTTCTTTCACTCAATGAATTTAGTCAACATTAAGCTGGAGCTGAACTACGCAAATAATAAAACTCATTAGTAGGGCGGCGACAGCGCACTTGGTTACCCTGCAATTGGAAGACAATTTTGCATCCTTGAACCTTGAAGCAACAAATTAATCTAATTAAAATAAAAATGTTTACATAAGAAAGTAGAACATATGAGAGAAGTGAAACCTTTTATTCTTTGAAAGTGATCAAGTATAACGAAAATCACAAAGTAACAAAGCGAATACAAACACATGATAAGACGGTTTAACCAATACTTACAAACATCAAGAACAACCAACAAGTGACCGATGCTACGAGTTACAGCTATGTCACCAAAGAAGTTAATTACATCAGAGCAAACAACGCCAGCTGTGCTACAGCCGAGACACACCAGCAGACGATGCTAGCCAACAAGCCAACCACTACAATTCACATTTGGTGAGCTACAACTGTTTAAATACAATTAACTACTATAATGTGATCAGTGATATTTGGAATAAAAAGTGATTTCAATACAGTAATGTTTATTAGAAAACAGAGAGAAAAAGAAAAAGATATAATGATAGGCAGTGATTTCTGTACTGTGTATTGTTGTTGTTGTGGTCTTCAGTCCTGAGACTGGTTTGATGCAGCTCTCCATGCTACTCTATCCTGTGCAAGCTTCATCATCTCCCAGTACCTACTGCAACCTACATCCTTCTGAATCTGCTTAGTGCATTCATCTCTTGGTCTCCCTCTACGATTTTTACCCTCCACGCTGCCCTCAAATGCTAAATTGGTGATCCCTTGATGCCTCAAAACATGTCCTACCAACCGATCCCTTCTTCTAGTCAAGTTGTGCCACAAACTTCTCTTCTTCCCAATCCTATTCAATACCTCCTCATTAGTTATGGGATCTACCCATCTAATCTTCAGCATTCTTTCGTAGCACCACATTTCGAAAGCTTCTATTCTCTTCTTGTCCAA
Organism: Schistocerca piceifrons; assembly: GCF_021461385.2. Taxonomy (NCBI): domain Eukaryota; kingdom Metazoa; phylum Arthropoda; class Insecta; order Orthoptera; family Acrididae; genus Schistocerca; species Schistocerca piceifrons. The sequence goes on from NW_025728231.1 coordinate 660,144, forward strand.
ACTATTTATCGTCCATGTTTCACTTCCATACACGGCCACACTTCATACAAATACTTTCAGAAACGACTTCCTGACACCTAAATCTATACTCAATGTTAACAAATTCCTCTTCTTCAGAAATGATTTCCTTGCCATTGCCACTCTACATTTTATATCCTCTCTAGTTCGACCATCATCAATTACTTTGCTCCCCAAATAACAAAATTCCTTTACTACTTTAGGTGTCTCATTTCCTAATCTAATTCCCTCAGTATCACCTGACTTAATTTGACTACATTCCATTATCCTCATTTTGCTTTTGTGGATGTTCATCTTATCTCCTCCTTTCAAGACACTGTCCATTCTGTTCAACTGCTCTTTCAGGTCCTTTGATGTCTCTGACAGAATTACAATGTCATTGGCGAACCTCAAAATTTTTATTTCTTCTCCATGGATTTTAATTCATATTCTGAATTTTCCTTTGTTTCCTTTAATGCCTACTCAATATACAGATTGAATAACATTGGGGATAAGCTACAACACTGTCTCACTCCCTTCCCAACAACTGCTTCCCTTTCATGTCCCTCGACTCTTATAACTGCCATCTGGTTTCTGAACAAATTGTAAATAGCCTTTCACTCCCTATATTTTACCCCTGCCACCTTCAGAATTTGAAAGAGTATTCCAGTCAACAATGTCAAAATCTCTCTCTTAGTCTACAAATGCTAGAAATGTAGGTTTTCCTTTCATTAATCTATTTTTCTAAGATAATTCGTAGGGTCATTATTGCCTCACGTGTTCCACCATCTCTACAGAATTCAAACTGATCTTCCCTGAGGTCAGCTTCTACCAGTTTTTCCACTCATCTGTAAAGAATTTGTGTTAGTATTTTGCAGCCGTGACTTATTGAACTGATAAATCGGTAATTTTCACATCCGTCAACACCTGCTTTCTTTGGGATTGGGATTATTATATTCTTCTTGAAGTCTGAGGGTATTTCGCCTTTCTCATACATCTTGCTCACTAAATGGTAGAGTTTTGTTAGGCCTGGCCCTCCCAAGGCTGTCATTAGTTCTAATGGGATGTTGTCTACTCCCGGGGTCTTGTTTCAACTTATATCTTTCAGTGCTGTGTCAAACTCTTCACGCAGTATCATATCTCCCATTTAATCTTCATCTACATTCTCTTCCATTTCTATAATATTGTCCTCAGGAACATCACCCTTGTATAGATCCTCTATATACTCCTTCCACCTTTCTGCTTTCCCTTCCTTGTATAGTACTGGGTTTCCATCTGAGCTCTTGATATTCATGCAAGTCATCCTCTTTTCTCCAAAGGTCACTTTAATTTCCCTGTAGGCAGTATCTATCTTACCCTTAGTGACATGTGCCTCTACATCCTTACATTTTTCCTCTAGCCATCCCTTCTTAGCCATTTTGCACTTCCTGTCGATCTCATTTTTGAGACGTTGGTATTCCTTTTTGCCTGCTTCATTTACTGCATTTTTTATTTTCTCCTTTCATCAATTAAATTCAGTATCTCTTCTGTTACCCAAGGATTTCTACGAGCCATCGTCTTTTTACCTAGTTGATCCTCTGCTGCCTTGACTATTTCATCCCTCAAAGCTACCCATACTACTTCTACTGTATTTCTTTCCCCCATTCCTGTCAATCATTCCCCAATACTCTCCCTGAAACACTATACAACCTCTGGATCTGTCAGTTTATCCAGGTCCCATCTCGTTAAATTCCCACCTTTTTGCAGTTTATTCAGTTTTAATCTACAGTTCATAACCAATAATTTGTGGTCAGATTCCACATCTGCCCCTGGAAATGTCTTACAATTTAAAACCTGGTTCCTAAATCTCTGTCTCACCATAATATGATCTATCTGAAACCCTTTAGTATCTCCAGGGCTCTTCCATGTATACAACCTTCTTTTATGATTCTTGAACCAAGTGTTGGCTATGATTAAGTTATGCTCTGTGCAAAATTCTACCAGACAGCTTCCTCTTTCATTCATTGTCGCCATTCCATATTCACCTACTATGTTTCCTTCTCTTCCTTTTCCTACTACCAAATTCCAGTCACCCATGACTATTAAATTTTCGTCTCCCTTCACTATCTGAAAAATTTCTTTTATCTCATCATACATTTCATCAATCTCTTCGTCATCTGCGGAGCTAGTTGGCATATAAACTTGTACTACTGTAGTAGGCATGGGCTTCATGTCCATCTTGGCCACTATAATGCATTCACTATGCTGTTTGTAGTAGCTTACCCGCACTCCTATTTTTTTTATTCATTATTATAGCCACTGCTGCATTACCCCTATTTGATTTTGTATTTATAACCCCGTATTCACCTGATCATAAGTCTTGTTCCGCCTGCCACTGAACTTCATTAATTCCCACTATATCTAACTTTAACCTATCCATTTCCCTTTTCAAACTTTCTAACGTACTTGCCCGATTAAGGGATCTGACATTCCATGCTGCGACCCGTAAAACACCAGTTTTCTTTTTCCTGATAACGACATCCTCCCGAGTCTGCTGATTCACAATGGCACACACAGGGACACATTGAATTTGTGTTAATGAGTGGTGGGTGAGGTACCAGAGTGATTGCTGCTGACTTCAATGTCCGGCATCCTGAGAGAAATGGTGTTTCACACACGACACTATTCAAGTTACTTGACAAGCCATGTATTGGACATCGAAGAACAACCACTGATGACAAGATGGTAAGAAATTTTGTCACTCTTTGTGGTAAGTCCACATCATTGCATGCACTGGTTATCAGTAACATCTGGTGTCAAGGTTTAAAGCTGTGTGTGTTGCAAACACACTTGTGGCACCTGTATTAGCTACAGCCTCAGTATCATCTCTGATGGCGATTCTGATTGGCAGGTGCAATTTGTGGACTGGGCTTTTGATCAGAGTAATAGGAATCCAAATTTCATATGACAGGTGTTGTTGAGTGACAAAGTTAATTTTTATGTACAAGGAGAAGTAAATCATTTATACTTGTCAGATGCTAACACTCTGGTGCGTGGATCCCTAGACATGTGCTAATGGTCAAAAATTGATCATCTGTCATGGGATTTGGGCCAAGAATCGTGGGTCCAGTGTTTATTGGTGGAACCTTGAATGGTGTGAAGTATCTTATTATGATCCATGGTTATGTGCTTCCAACACTGATGAATCAGAGGGTGATTCCCCAACCACCTTCCAATGAGACTGTGCACCTCCCCAATAAGCCACTGAAGTCAGACTGTTTCTGGCTGAAATATTTTGGAGGTCACTGGATAAGTAGGACGGGTTTTATTGAATGGCCACCACAGGATCCTGATCTTACAGCTGGAGCCTCAGATCCTGTGATGTGTGCAGCATGACTCGCAAAACTGGACTGGCACAATGAACGTCATATTGAGCATATGCTGTAATGCTGACTTTGACAAGTGTCCCAAAATTTCATAGATCATAACTCCTACACAAATAAAGGTATCTTACAACAGTTTTCACATGTTTATTCCTGAGAAAGAAGCAGTTCAGAATGATGTCACACATAATCCTCTCCCCATGTTATTTTAAATTTTAACTGTTTAGAAATGCACCTGAATAGTAACAGGTTTTTCACATAGTATTTTTCATTGCTTCACATTTCATAGCTTTGTAACATGATGAAAAAGGGAAATACTGTTACTATGAACAAGTAACTTCCTGTTCCTCCCAAATGGTACCAGACTTCACAAGCCCCAGCATCCCATAGTACCTGTGAAGTTAGTGGTAAGGAAGACAAATGGTCTGCTTTGGTTTACTGGGAGCATATTAGATAAGTGCGGTTCATCTGCAAAGAAGACTGCATGTAGAACAGTAGTGTTACCTACACTTTTGTACTGTTTAACTGAATAGGATTTGCACCAGATTGGACTGAAGTACGACATCGAAGCAATTCAGAGGCAGGCTGCTGGATTTGTTACTGGTGGGTCTGATCAGCATGCAAGAGTCATGGGTATGCTTTGGGAACTCAAATGGGAGTCCCTGAATGCAAGAAGACATGCACTTCTAACAACATGACAGTTAAGAGAACTGACATTTGAAGCTGACTGCATAACTAGCCTACTGCTGCCAACAAATATTTAAGGAAACAACATATGGGAAACTAGGACTCATATGGAGAAATATACTCAGTTTTTCCCCTCACTCCATCTGAGACTGGAACAAGAAAGGTAACTACTAGTAGTGGTACAATATACCCTCCACGAAGCAGTGTGCGGTGGTTTGCTGAGGATGCAGATATACCTCCAACGATGCAGGTCATATGGAGTTCAAATAAACCTACTCTGTTTCTGCAGAAATGGAGTAATTATTCTTGCAAATCACCCTCTTAAATTCTTTTCTTCCAGAAAACCAAATTTAGTATTTGTATTGAGCCTACCATTGTCATTTGATTCACAATCAGATATCAGTTTTCGTTTTCTGATTCTCACATCCATGGCGGATTTACATTTGCCTTGAAACACTGATTCACTTATGTGTTTTTGCAAACAAATTACGTTATATTATTGCATTAGGTGAGCACTTGAAAATCATAAGTTTTTCAAAATTTGTATGTGGTAAGATTACAAATTATTTGACTACTGCAAATACAATGGCAGGTTGGCTAGTGCAAATAATTTCTATTCACTTGCACATTTTATAAATAAGAAGACTGGTCAATCAAAGGATACAATCTCACCTCTCCACTTTTACCAGTGACTGAGTGTGATTATTTTTCAGCATTGTTACCAGAATTGATCAGCATCCTTTGTTTTGAAGCTGGGTGATGTGTTTCAACCAAAGCTTTTGTCAACTGTGGCAATTGTAGCTTCTGATCTCTAAACCTGCATTATCAGATGGAGAGTTGCACTCCCCTTGATAGGAAGGGGTGCACTACTCAAAGTAAGTGGCTACTTGGTTAACCAAGCACTTGTGGAGTGTACATAAGGGTCTTAATCTAGGCGGTAATTTGAGGTCCTCTGGTGAGCACTTGGCAGTTGATTTGCAGATAGTCTAATCAGACTGCTTCCAGAATAAGCATATTTTAAACTGCCAAAATTCAACCAGTGTGTTGTTGAAGTTAAGTTTCTGAATTTACTCCTCTCCAGGAATTTCTCACACTCAAATTATTCTTGGGATTGAGAGGTGAAAAACTTGCAGCAGAAAGGTCTGAAATATTTAATGACGCATGGAACATTTATTGCAAAGGCATTGGACACCATAGGAGGGAGTGTTCATTGATGTTCACAAAAGTATTAAACCATTTAGGATGGAAAGGTGTAGCTGAAGTTACCTTGACATGAGTAGCAGGCCTAGGTGAAAAGTAATTTGTCAGGTGTTTTTAATGGACAGGTGATTCCACCACAGTAGTTTTAGAAAAATTCACGGAGGATTACACTCAGTAGCATAGGAAATTCACGTCTTTCATTAGCTGGAGGCAACTTTTGCTGTTTAAGAATAGACTGGTGCATCGATGGCTTGACTGTAGTGGTTATCAACAACCCAGCTTGTGAAGTGTTTTGAACATTTTCCAGAAACTGTCTTGAGCAACTAGTTCAACAGCCAAGATAAAACGGAAATATTTTAGACATTTTCAACTTAAGATCAAACTGTTGAAGATATTTTCATTCACTATTGCATTACGATCTTATATTCAGGGGTCTCATTGATGATGAAAGTGTGTTCTGAATAGAAGCATGTAATAAAGGTAATGCATGGTTTTCACTCTAGAAACTTTTCCAAAAAGCTCTTGAAATTGAATGGGTGTGGTGTTGACAGCTTCCAACTTATTTACTTCCTTATGAGATTTGTCGGTAATGATCAATGACAGAAATAGCTGTGTGGTGGCTGCACCACAGAAACGCGTGAAGGGTGTGATTGCAGCACAGCTGACAAGTCACTGGTGCCAAGCATGCATGTGGCCCACACACACACAGTTTTTCCATTATGTCAAAGTCTGGCAACAGTGTGTAACTTGCAGGTCGACAAGGCACAGAACAGGCGGGCAATGCGAGCTGGTCAACGTGACGTGACACACATTTCTGACATTTCTCGTCACAAACCATGTGGGTCAAACTAATGAGTCTCGCCACAAATGCATACATGAAGAATTGTGAATTCATTAATTTCATAGTGTGCATCCATTCATTTCCTGGTGCTTTTTCTACCTTTTGCGAAGGTCACAACACTCCGTGGGATGTGCTGAAAAGTGAACTTCCAGAGATGCAGCCTTTTACTCTCTCAGTTCACACAGTCAACCCATGGCTTGCCACTGGAGTGTAAAACCTTCTGAAACACTGATATGACCTAACTGCAAGTACAACATGGTTACATGAATGGACATTAATGACAGATGTTTGTACTAACTTGCGAGATATGGAAAAATGTGTCATTGACAAAAATGACTCATCATTTCCAGTCACCAAGTCTGTCCCACAAGCATCATGTATGGGCATGCCAGTAAAGCCTGTTCACTGCACACTTATGTGTAGGCACTGCTAACAACATACCCCATCACTGGTGACTCTGATGTGATCTGAGACTAAATGAGATGATAAATGATCATCGGTTCAAAATGGTCAAATGGATTTGAGCACTATGGGACTCAACAGCTCAGGTCATCAGTCCCCTAGAACTTATAACTACTTAAACCTAGCTAACCTAAGGACATCACACACATCCATGCCCGAGGCAGGATTTGAACCTGCGACCGTAGCGGTCACGCGGTTCCAGCCTGTAGTGCCTAGAACTGTTTGGCCACTCCAGCTGGCTGATCATTGGTATGACTTGACTAAGGTAAGATGGTGACAAGCCCTGCTCGCAAACAACCACAGGCTGTAGAGGGAGATACAATCATGCCCTACACAATCCGGCATCGTGCAGCCTCAGACAGCCAAAGAAAATTTTGGAGCAGGAAACTCCACCACATTGATGCCTCCTACAATTGCAGGAGCACCCACAAGCACTGTATGGGTGTTGGGCAGGCTACATCCTTTTTGGCCCTGTGACCTTCTAAAACGGTTTGGCCAAACAGAGGCTGTCTTCATGGACATCTGTGTAACCTGTTACCTTGCAAAATTTGAGCTTGTAATTAACCAACTGTACCAAAAATGCATGGCTTAAGTGCAGGATATAACACTGACCTACCAATGCATTCATCATATAAACAACTGCAGAAAGAGCTGATCAAGCGGATCCCACCATGGAAAAAGCAATGGGTGTACTTAGTGCTGGACAAGAGAAATGCTCCAGCTCTGCCTGCCTCTGGCCAGCACAGTACTCACAGTCTGAACTTATCACCACCATACTCTATCGGCTGCTGGAACACTCCCACATGCATCTACATCTACATCTACATCTACATCTACATCTATACTCCGTGAGCCACCTTACGGTGTGTGGCGGAGGGTACTTATTGTACCACTATCTGATCCCCCCTTCCCTGTTCCATTCACGAATTGTGCGTGGGAAGAACGACTGCTTGTAAGTCTCCGTATTTGCTCTAATTTCTCGGATCTTTTCGTTGTGATCATTACGCGAGATATATGTGGGCGGTTGTAATATGTCGCCCATCTCTTCCCGGAATGTGCTCTCTCGTAATTTCGATAATAAACCTCTCCGTATTGCGTAACGCCTTTCTTGAAGTGTCCGCCACTGGAGCTTGTTCAGCATCTCCGTAACGCTCTCGCGCTGACTAAATGTCCCCATGACGAATCGCGCTGCTTTTCGCTGGATCATGTCTATCTCTTCTATTAATCCAACCTGGTAAGGGTCCCACACTGATGAGCAACACTCAAGAATCGGACGAACAAGCGTTTTGTAAGCTACTTCTTTCGTCGATGAGTCACATTTTCTTAGAATTCTTCCTATGAATCTCAACCTGGCGCCTGCTTTTCCCGCTATTTGTTTTATGTGATCATTCCACTTCAGATCGCTCCAGATAGTAACTCCTAAGTATTTTACGGTCGTTACCGCTTCCAATGATTTACCACTTATGGCACAATCGTACTGGAATGGATTTCTGCCCCTATGTATGCGCATTATATTACATTTATCTACGTTTAGGGAAAGCTGCCAGCTGTCGCACCATGCATTAATCCTCTGCAGGTCCTCCTGGAGTACGTACGAGTCTTCTGATGTTGCTACTTTCTTGTAGACAACCGTGTCATCTGCAAATAGCCTCACAGAGCTACCGATGTTGTCAACTAAGTCATTTATGTATATTGTAAACAATAAAGGTCCTATCACGCTTCCCTGCAGTACTCCCGAAATTACCTCTACATCTGCAGATTTTGAACCGTTAAGAATGACATGTTGTGTTCTTTCTTCTAGGAAATCCTGAATCCAATCACAAACCTGGTCCGATATTCCGTAAGCTCGTATTTTTTTCACTAAACGTAAGTGCGGAACCGTATCAAATGCCTTCCTGAAGTCCAGGAATACGGCATCAATCTGCTCGCCAGTGTCTACGGCACTGTGAATTTCTTGGGCAAATAGGGCGAGCTGAGTTTCACATAATCTCTGTTTGCGGAATCCATGTTGGTTATGATGAAGGAGATTTGTATTATCTAAGAACGTCATAATACGAGAACACAAAACATGTTCCATTATTCTACAACAAATTGACGTAAGCGAAATAGGCCTATAATTATTCGCATCTGATTTATGACCCTTCTTGAAAATGGGAACGACCTGTGCTTTCTTCCAGTCTCTAGGTACTTTACGTTCTTCCAGCGATCTACGATAAATTGCTGATAGAAAGGGGGCAAGTTCTTTAGCATACTCACTGTAGAATCTTAAGGGTATCTCGTATGGTCCGGATGCTTTTCCGCTACTAAGTGATAGCAGTTGTTTTTCAATTCCGATATCGTTTATTTCAATATTTTCCATTTTGGCGTCCGTGCGACGGCTGAAGTCAGGGACCGTGTTACGATTTTCCGCAGTGAAACAGTTTCGGAACACTGAATTCAGTATTTCTGCCACAGTATACGCTACCAATCTTCTGCAGGTGCAGTTTCTCCTGTGATTGGTGCATGTGCAGCAGCTTCCACACTCCCCGCAGCTGCTGTGGGTGCCACCACTGCAGCTCCACTCACCTTTCCAATGGGCAATGATTGCTTGTCTTTCATCAAGAGCCCACAAGCTCAATTCAGAAAAAAGGGGAATCTAAGAATTTAAATGGAAAAAGAAAATGATGAATCACCAGATCCAGATAGCTCTCCAACAAAGAGGAGATGATGTGATGATACAGTGCCAGCCCATCATCAGGTGTCTGGCAGCTGCTCAACCTCTGCAGAGAGGTCAATTGGAGCAGATTCTCACTAGCCAGCTCTGGAGTTCCTCTCCTTGAAAGGGGATCTGGGTGGCAGCCACACCACAGAGACACTTAAAGAGCATAACTGCAGCACAGCCGACAAGCACAGAGTGCCAGCAATCACACTGCCCAAGCACACAACTTTCCCATTATGGCAAATTTTGGCAATAGTGCATTGTGCTCCGGCTCTCACAGGATGAAGCATGTGGGCAGTGTGAGCTGGTCAACATTACACAAAATGTCTCTGATCTTCCTCAGTGCCAACCACATGGGTTAAAATGGCTCCCCACAAAAACATATGCAGTGTTGCACATTTGCTCAATCCATGGCATGCATCTGTTCATTTAGTGATGCATTTTTCCCACCCATGAAAGTCACAAGCCTCCATCAGCTGCACAAAAAACTGTACTTTCAGAGACGCGGCCTTTTCGGTTCATGCGGTCATGCCACGGCTCACCACCGGAGCGTATAGCCTCTGCTTTCATTGATCGAGCCATACTGTCAGTGCAATGCACCTGTACAGACAGATATTAATGACAAATGTTGTCTGTACCATCTTGTAAGGTATGGGAAAATAAATGGGTATCACTAATGAAAATGACTCTTCATTTCCCCTCATGAAGCCTGTCCCCTGAGCATAGTAAGTGGGTGCAGCCATGAAGCCAAATCATTCCATGTTTATGACTAAGTGATCCATTGGCCTAAGTGTGGCATAGAAGAAAGTGACATTTTCATAAAAATGTGTCACCTACATATTGATGCAAAGAATTTAATAGGTAATAAAACTCAATACAAACAAAATGAAATCTTATCTGCTTGACAAATAATTCTACTCTCTAGAACTAGTTAAGAATACAAATAGTCTTAAAGACCTCAACAGCGAGTGAGAATACTATTTCCTATCGTGTGTGTGGGTGCCAACCTTCCTACCACTATATATGAGTGGTGCCTTTCTCTTATACAGGCTTTTACAACTGGGTAGACACACAGCATGTTCTCCAGTTCCTATAATTGGTCATCTAGGAGTCTTGTCCAGAAGTTTATCACTTGGATGCAAATGACGCCACAAACCTAAGAGTAATGGATCCTCCCACAAGAAGAGGAAGCCATTTGTGGAAGGGCTATGTCCAGTGCACAGACTGGTAAGCAGAACCTGCTTCCAGCTTAGAGGGTGACACGAAGTCTAAAGTGTGTCATGACTGTGCGATCAATTTGGGGAACCACAGTTTAAATGGCTGAAGGTGACAGACAGGTTTCCCACAGACACGTGATGAGACAGTTCGATAATGAGATGACAGCATGCCTAGGGATGGGACTCTGACAAACACCACCATCCCAAAATGCTTCCTTGGCTGCTCTGTTGGCCATGTCGATTCCCTGTATCCTGATGTGGCCAGGTATCCAGTTAAAGATCATGTCCTTGCAAAGCTGTTGGAGCCACTGTAAGGAGTCATTATGTGCTAGTTTGTCTTCTTTATTTTTCCATTTGTTGTCCTCTGTGTCAATGTACTAGCTGCAAAAATAGGGGCTGGAAATGCAGTACTGTCTGCCGTAAATAATGAAGCCCACAGGTACACATTTGCAATTAAGAGTTGTTTACTTTCACTTCACACAACCTCCCATATACACATTTAATATGGCCAGTGCACTACTGTTTAACTTTCGATAACTCTCATTAATAGTTTTCAGGCAAACATCAACATACTGTTACAATAGTTTAGTGTTGAATATCTATGAGCAGTAAAAATGTAATTCACAGTTCTTCCAGAATAATCAGGTACATATGGAATAGACATTGTCATTGTTTTAACACATGGCCTAATTTTGTTACACTTATTGCACAGTTAAGTTGATACATTGTTGTTGATCTAACCAACACGGATTTCTCTTCTTAAACTCAGCCATGGACTGACTGTCTTGGGACCTAAAATTGGGCCCTTATATATCCTCACAATAATACGTGCTGAAGCTACACATTATTCGAAGTTAAATTTGCAGAAATTACAATTAACCCTTTAACTGTTCTGGATGTGTTAACATGCATGCCTTTGTACCTGTCGCTGTGTGCTCTGAAGGTGTTTGCCACTAGGTGGCCTGTGGACTACTACTACTACTACTACTACTAATATTTTAAGGCACTCAATTACTATACCTGATGTTTCAAAGTGCAGTTTCTCACAGGGAGTGTTGAGATCTAGGTTACTATACTTTTGTGTAGGCGGTGCTAAATATTAAAGATAGTAGTTGTTATAAGAGAAGGAAAAACAGGGAATGGTATACGCCACAGTTAGGGCAAATGAAAGACACTGTTATGCTCTATTCTGGTATGTACAAGAACAGCAAATCTGAACTACATATAGAATTATATTCCAGAGCTAAGTGTAATTATAGACAGGCTATTAATGATGCTAAGAAGCTATATAATACAGCCCTCATTGAAAAGTCTAGAAATAAATGCAAAAAAGTCTGGAGTATAATTAACTTTGTGGCACACACTAAAGAAAAAGACTTTTTGCCATATCCCCAGATGAATTCAATAAATTCTGCGTCCAATCTATTGGAGAAATATGCAGCTCAATAGACAAACCTCTAGAAAATGCCTATAACTTCATTGACAACTATTTTGAAAGGCCCCACCAGAGCATTTTCAACTTCACAGAGGTGTGTACCAATAAAATTCTGAAAACAGTTAAAAATTTCAAAGCCTCAGATAGCGTTGATTACTATGATTTATCATGTAACTTATTGAAAGATACTATTGACTGCATAATTGATCCCTTAACCTACTGTGTAAAAAAATGTCTAGCTGAAAACAAGTTTTCTGATGTACTAAAAATATCTAGAGTGGTCCCAGTATATAAGAAAGTTGATAAGAACTGTCCCGCTAGTTACAGACTAGTATCGTTAACTTCTGTTTTCTCAAAAATTCTCGAAACAATTATGTATAATCATGTTAGTATGTATTTAGATAACTTAAACTTAATCAGTGACAAACTATATGGATTCATGAAAGGTAAATCCACGACACATGCTTGTAAAATTTGTTCTGGATGTGTTTGAGGCTAGGGGATTTGCTCAGGCTACATTTTGTGATCCGAGCAGAGCGTTTGACTGTGTGGACCATGATACTTTACTGAATAAGTTATCCTATTATGGTTTTGCTAATAGCAGCATAAATATGATTAAATCCTTCCTTGAGAACTGCCAACAAGTAGCATGCATTAACAGGGAGTAGTCAGATCTGATTAATGTTAGGTCTGGCGTGCCACAGTGCTCAGTACTTGGAGCTCTATTGTTTTTACTTATTATTAATGACCTGCCATCTTTTGTAAACTCTCACACAATAAAGTATGCCAATGACACAACTTTTTTAAATAAAAGCTCAGATTTAAATACACTAAAAAATATAGTTAAAGATACCTTTGTTCAGAGTTCATTATGGTTTAGAGCAAATGGTTTTCTACTAAATGAAAGTAAGACCCAGGCACTTTCCTTCTGCTTAAGAGAGAATCATGACTTAGAAAGTAGAAAGTTTTTAGGTGTTTTAGTAGACAACAAGTTGACATGGGAACCACACGTCAAACATTTATCTGCCAGACTCTCAAGAGTTATCTATTTAATTAGAAACATAAAAATACATGTCCGTAATAGTTATATAAGATCAGCATATTTTGCTTTCTTTCAAAGTATCATATCATATAGAATCTTATTGTGGGGCAATAGCAGTCACATAGAGGGCATTCTACTTTTACAAAAAAAAATTAGTAAGAATAATAACCAATTCCGATAAGTTAGAACACTGTAAACCCTTGTTTGTTAAATTGCAATGCCTGACGGTAATAAACTTTTGCATCTATAATGCTCTATTGTATGTTAGGAACAATATTTTAAATATATCATTAAGAAGGGATGTGCATAGCCATAACACCAGGAACAAATCATGTTTAGATGTACCATATCAAAGACTATCCAAGTCACAGAATTCATATTTAGTTCTTGGACTTAAGTTGTACAATAAGTTAAGTATAGATTTAAAAGAGTTACCTGTCAATATCTTCAAAGCTAAGTTGTACAGAATACTAGTAAATAAACCTTTCTACACAGTAGATTGATTGATCGACTGGGACAGGGACAGGGGCAAAGGCGTGCATGTTAAAATGTCCAGAGCAGTTAAAGGGTTAAAACTTAGTCATTAAATTAATTGAATACATAAAAAATTGGTTCTTTTCAACAGTTTCTACTATGGTGAGGGTTAAGCCAATTTAGTTGTTTAAATCATGAAATTAACAAATACTGTTACATATACAATACTTCTAACAAACTGTTAATTACTGTGGAATTAATTAAGGGGTGGCTTTAATAACTAGTTTTTGAATAGAGTGAAATAAATACGTAAGAATGCTAGTGTTTTGTCTTCCAAATGTTTAGATTATTACAGAATTTATATTTGTTTATATGTCAACAACAGAATTTCATTTACAAAACAATTACTGATTTCACCCTATGATGAAGGATACTAAGTAGCAATAGTAAAAAAACAATTTTCATACCAATTACATACATAACACTAAGCACAAAATTAGATCAGGTGTTAAATTTTTTTAAAACTGGGAGCCAACCTTTTTCTTATATGAAAATGCAGGTTATACTCGTGTATGCTAATGGTAATTAGTCAGAAGAGGCTCACTGCAAAACAAGAGGGGAAGAAAAATTATCCTGAATTGCTTCATCACATCATCCCTCATTGGATTGAGTAGATAGATATTGCAAATAGCTAACTGGGCAATTTACTGACCACCAGTGACCCCAGACAGTGGGTTAAAATTCTACACACAAAAGAATAAACATATGAAATTTTATCCAAACCACAGTTCAAATTTTTTTTTTCAAATTTATACTTATGTGAACTGGCCATACAAAAACCCCATACAAAATATTTACATACAGTGTAGTGTACATTTACATAAGATATCTACAAGTTATACTTCTAAAAACAGTTATGCATCTTCATCATATGTGATGTCTTTTTTGGGTAAACAAAGGTTACATTCTAAGATACATATTACTTGATTCAAATAATAAATTCCCATGGGTTGCAACAAGTTAAATTGCACTGTGCATTCCAGTTCACTTTCAGGCAGAAAATTTCACATGCTCAATGTTTGGTATTTTTCAGAAGCACTTTCACACTTTTAATGAGCTGTTACGCAGTTTCTCATCAAGTCGCCCATGCCCACAACAGGTACAAGTGGCAGTTAGTATGGAAGTGGTTCTCCTCCACCACAGCACGTTAAAAAATGAGACAAAATACACTACTTTACTACACTTACGTTTTCTTGAAACTTAAGTCTAAAGAAAAAAAAAAGTTTAACACTAATGGCAAATAATAGTTCTTGAATCATAAATAAGTACATCACATAGTTCTCATAACATTTTAACAATTAGCACTAAAATTGACTATAGTACGCAAGGTGTGGATTAGAATTTTTTATAAATAAAGTGCACATTACACCACAAAACATTACTCTAAGTCATAACTGCCTGAAAATGGTTAAACTTGAAAGATGTGCGTCTCTTTCCCAACTGCAAAATAGCAAAAACTCAAGATGTGCAGTAGTATATATTTACTAATCCTTACATTACAAAAAGAAAAAGACTTATGTGATGATAACTTAATTATTATTCAAATCAAAATTTCTGGGGATGGAAGTTGTACCAAATCATTGCCCCACTTCTCTAATCAACTCTAAGCACTAGTCTCATTCAAACTGAAAATTAAATCCTCACAAAAATCACAAAATTTTACCTAATAGTTGACCTGTCAGAATATTTACATCAGTCTATCATCACAGTTATCAGCTAATCAGCAAAATTACTTTTCTTCATTTCAGTATCCACTTTAATCTCAGAATTCCTTAGAAAACAAATAGATGTTTCCAGATAACATATAGATTGAATAATGGAGCCTTATATGACTTGTAAATATTACTCTTTCTTTTAATCTCTCATTCCCAGCTGCAGTGTCATGAATTGCACAATATAAACAGTACCCAATGTTGCTTATTTCACAGTTAGATCATTAATATATTTACACCATATTTGTTTGTATACATTTATCTTTTTCATTACTCAAGCATGTCTGTCAGCTGCATTCTCACTTAGTTAACTAGTGGAGCACATTATTAAAAAATATACCAACTGCAGAGACAGGCTCCCTAACCCTTAAGTCAATAACATTATTCACTCTTTTATTATTTCATTATCTAATAAATAAACACCTGCTCTGCTTACCTAATGCAAAACTGACTCTACTGAAAAACACTCCAAAGTAAAAGATTCTTATGCTATGGCAAACTTAATGCTCATTACCAACCAGACAAAATTATCACTTAGAATGTCTATTATTTCACTTTTCTCCATTAAATTACTTAACATTTTAGCTTGAAGTGTGATATACATACAAATCTTGCTTATTATTTCCACAAATTACTCTAGGCAACAATGTTTAAAGTTGTAATTTCCTTATGTTATATGAGGCTGTACCATGACACACTTCTATAGGTAAATTGTTATCTCAATATACTGATGCCATTGAAGACAAACACATCTATTATACCACAATTAATATTAAGACCTGGCATCCAAGATGGATCATACTGCATATTGCCTCCACTGCTGCACCAATCAGCAGATTACTTTAGATGTTAATTATCCTCCTCATATGTTCACACTTTTCATTTTCTCCTTACCTTACGTTTTAGACAGAAATTCTTTAACCAAGGTACCAATTTAAGCCGGCCTGGTTAGCCGTACAGTCTAACACACTTCTTTCTGGGTGGGAAAGCATACCAGTCCCTGTGGATTGTTTTCCATCTGCCTTGGTGAATGCGGCCAGGTTCCCCTTATTCCGCCGCAGTTACATTATGTCGGTGATTGCAGTGCAAACACTTTCTCCACCTACACATACTCCAATATTACTCTACTATGCAAACATTGGGGATACACTTGTCTGGTGTGAGATAATGCATGAGACACAAAATTGGCTTTTCCTTTTACATACCTTACATCCAAATCAAATTGTTGCAAATACGCAGCCCACACAGTGAAATTGGTGTGCTTCACCCTGGACCCTGCATTTATCAAAGCATTATGATCTATATACACTATGGTCTCAAGTCCAAGCAAATAGTACTCAAACTTTTGAAACCCAGGAGTAATTGCCAAAGCCTCTAATTCTGGAATGTAATAGTCCTTTCATGTGGCTGTAATGTTCTGATAGCAAAAGCAATAGTTGTGTGTTCAACCCTCATCTCAGTAAGTATTAATTGGAAAATTTCTACCCCCAAACACTATAAACTTCCATCAGTACTCATACAAAAAGGCAGTGAAATATTTGGATGTCCTAACTTCTTACTATTTACTAATTTTTTTTCAAACTCTGAAATGCCTCTCCACATTACCGTGTCCAATTCTACACCACATCGTTTTTCAACTAATTACCAGGGCAAGGATGGTTAAATGACCAATCTGATATGAAGCCAAACATAGCTTTAAAATCCTTCTTGTTCCTTGGGGGGGTGGGAAATCTGCAATAGCAGCAAACTTTTCTGGATCAGGCTGTATACTTTCCTTGTTAATCCTGTGTCCAAAAAATGAAATATCCTTCTTTACAAATTAAGATTTACTTAATTTTAGTTTCATACCTCCTCTATACATAGTTGTCAGTATTTCATTCATAACTTTACAGTGCTTGTACCATTCTGCAGTCACTACTAGGACATCATCTACATAGACTTATTTTATTGGTCAATAGCTCAGTCACGAGTCACATCAAAAGATGTCAGAAATTTACATCCATGGAACTTTTGCTAAATTTCATCTACTTAAGCTGGTCTGTCACTCTCCTCTATTACAATTTCATTCAACTTCATGGCATCCAGAACCAACCTGATACCACCATTCTTCTTCTTTACGACCATAAGTGGGTTATTATACCTGCTGTTTGACCTTTCAATAATCCCCCATGAGACCATATTTTGAATTTGTTTTCTCACTGTTTCCTTTTTTGAAAGTGGAATAATATAAGGCTTCTTGAAAAAATGGTTCATCATCCTTAAACTTTAATTTGCACTCAAAATATTTTACCAAACCTGGCCTGTCAGAAAATGCCTTACAGTTGCTCGGGAGAATACCCATTAATTCCTCCCTTTGATTGTTTGTAATACCTTCAACATCTTCAACTCTCTTTATTCTCTCCAATCTCACTCTCTCCTCCTCTTATTCCTCAGTAACCTGCTCTGTAGTCGAAACTCTTAATGGCAAATCTGATTCAGTTTCCACACACTTGTTCACATCTTCCAAAAATGATACATCGTCCCTACTTCCGTTGAACTTAAAGCTAAACTCACTACTAGCAAAAAATCTACATTTACACACCATTTCAACATGGAACCAATACCATGTATTACATCAATGCTGAGATTTTGAATCACCAAGAAATTGCACTCCAACAGCTGTACTGCCAATTCCACTGTTCACAGTATCTCTTGTTTCACACTCTTTGATAGCTTGCCACTAGCACCAATAATTTTTTATTCCAGAAACGAGCATCACTATTATAACCTCTGTGTTCTTGATAGATTCAAAAAATGTCTGTGAAATGCCATTCAAATCATTACCACTGTCCAGTACACACTTAACTTGTATACCTTGTACCCTTGCTGTTATTACAGGGTGCCACACTCCCTTTTAACTTATCATGTGATCTTCTTCATACAACAAATCCTCATTAATCCTTTTCCTGGAAAAACTATCATCCTGCTTACAAAATTGATTATCAGACACAGTAAAATGACAGATAGCATCATCCTCTTCCTCATTACCTCTCTCAAACTCTGACTCTTCATTAGACCTAATATCATCCTCCTCTACTCTTTCTTTACTTATGGCATGGGCATCATTATCAACTATAAATTGAAATACCTAACCCTCATCACTGCTGGATTTGTCACTGCTATCATCATTAAAACTACTATCAGAATTACACCCACTACCACTTATACTGTCCTCAAATACTTGGCAAATTGGTTGATCCTTGTTTGCCGTTTAGACCACAAAGCAGAACACCTGAATTCTTTATGTTCTCTTAAAAATTTAACATCCATTTTGACACTTTGGACATCCTGAGCAACAGCAACATGCTCTGTTGCATCACTTTATTTTATTACAATAACTTCCTCCTCTCTTTTTTCAGAATGAACATTTGTTACCCACACCATCATTCAACATCTCATTAGAATTATAAATTACACTTGTCTTACTTCTATCATTTACATTACCCTTATGTGTGATCACAGCACAATTATACACAACTGGCTCTACATCACTACCTTCTCTAGTGCAATCCAAAACTGGAGCATTATCTAGTTTAAATGGTTTGATTCAGAATTAAAGCCATCTCCTCAATTTCTTTTACTTGAATTTCTCCTACCAATTCTGTGCCCATTCTGGCTATCCTCCACCCAACCATTCCTTGAATTTCTATTGTAATTAGTTCTGTTCATCCTATTTACCTGAAATTCTCTCCTTGATTGATTATAGTCATCAAAATTCTTCCTACCATCTTCCATTGATGGCTTCACCCTCTACACTTTATCAACATAATTCAAGAAATCACTGATATTACCCATAGGGGCAGGTACAAGCAATTATCTAAGTTTCTGAAGTTTCTAAACCCATAATTATTAATTCACTACCTAGCTCTTTGTCCAAATATTTCAGTTTGTATGTCCAAAGCTGACAGAAGCCTTCACAGTATTATTCCTAGAGTCAAATCTCTCTCCTCCCCCAAAATTTACTAAAAATTCTCTGCTGCTTCTCTTTCGACCAATATTCATCTAAAAACGCTTTCTCAAAGCTTTGCCATGAAGTACAACTATCAGCTATGTGAGCTGCCCATCCATAAGCATCCCCTTTCAAAAAGCCCCTCACAAATTACATTTTCTCTTTACCATTTCACATTTCAGGCAAATCATTAAATTCCATATTGAAATCCAGTGGATGCCCTATCTCATAGGGTTCAAAATTATTAAATTTCTTAAAACTAACAAATGAAAGACTGTTTGGTATACTATATAATCTATGGTTTTGATTTTGTATCTCTTCCCTTTGTTTCTCCGTTTCAGCCAATTTGGAAACTATATTTTTATTTACTTTTTTTATTTATTATTTAACCCAGTTTTCCACACAAAATTTCTTGGCACCTCTGACTTCATCTTTGCATCGTTTTTCAGAAGCCTCCACGTACTACTACCTAATTCCCATGGAAGAGGTGTTGGCCAACTTTTTCAGGATGAACTAGGATCAGAATACCAGGTTGCCATTTTTTTTTTTCAACCTAGTGCTGGTCTGGAGCAGGCGACAGAGGATTTAGAATTTAGGATCACTTTGCAAAGATTTCACTAAAGAAGACTCCGTGGTTATAGTTGGTGAGGCAGGTAATAGTATTGACAGAGATCCTGGGTACAGTATAGAGTGTGAACTGCCAAAGATTGCATCACTATTGAAGCATACTAGTGTTGAGTTTGTATATGTTCTTGGGTGCCATGACCAACCTTATTTGAACTCTTCTATCAAGAGAGTTAATTTGGAGTTGGAACGGTTGCTTATGTCGGGTGCAGGATCACACACTGGTGTGGTTCCTGTTGATTCTCTCAATAGGTGGGATTATACTAGACATGGCCTTCACCTCAACAGGAAGGGGATGGGTAAACTTGCTGGGAAAATAGCAAGAAAGTTAAAGGGCGGGAGGCATTGTCATGAGTGATAAAATATCACTGGTTATAGGGTTCAGAAAAGACCCTTTTTTAGGGTAGGGAGGACAGAAAGAAAGCAAATTTTAAGAGAGGTTAGGACTGAGACAAACCTTCAGTTTGAGAAAGAAACCAAGAAACATAATTCTAGCTTATTGCATCAGCATAAACAGCCATCGGTTAAGAATTTTCAACACTCAGCAGATATTCTAACTTTACCCACTGTTAACTCAGTCAATGTGAAATGTCAGCTATCTTTATTGCATCAAAATATTTGAGGACTGAGAAATAAAATTAATGAATTAATTGTCTGCATAGATGAATTAGTCTTCAAACACAGCTGACATAATCTGCCTCTCTGAACATCATGTGACTACTGTTATAGAACTTTTAAGTGTTACAGGGTTTAGGTTAGCATCTCACTTTTGTAGATCCGAAATGGAGGAAGGAGGAATTGCCAAAATTATCATGAACTGTCATAAATTTAAGAACATAGACATTCATAAATTTTGCCTAGAACAGCATATGGAAGCTGTGCAAACAGAAGTAGAATTTCACAAAAAATCCTCCATAATATTAAGTGTATATCAAGCATCTGCTGGTAACTTTAATCTGTTCGCAAACCACCTTGAAGCTGTACTGGCCCATTTAACAACCAAAAACAAAGAAATAGTGGTTGCTGGTGGTTTCAATGTAGATTTCCTTAATGACTCTACCAATAAGAACTTATTTGGGTTAGTAACACTATCATTCAACTTAATTCCCACTGTAAAGTTTCCCACTAGGGTAGCCAATTGCTCTCACACAGCCATTGATAGTATCTCTATAGAAAAGTCCAATGAACAAAATTATATTACAAAACCAAGAATCAATGGCCTCTCAGATTGTGACATGCAGTCCCTTCTGTTAAATGTTAACACTGAACAGGATATAAAATCTGTTAAATCTGAGCTCAAGAGGGTAATCAATAAGCCAAAAATTGGTTATTTTAGGACACTCCTCAGAGACATTCACTGCACTGGTGTTTAGAGTGCTCATGGCATGAATGAAAAATATAGCACTTTTGCTAATAAAGTGCTTACCTTATTTGAACACTGTTTTCCTCAAAAACGTACCAAGGTTGGAGCAATGTCTACAAAGAAGCCATGGATTACTCAAGGAATAGCGGTATCTTGTAAAACAAAACGAAAACTGTATCTGTCAATCCAAAACAGTTCTGATGTTGATGCTATAGCACATTACCAGAAATATTGCAAATATTAAAGACTTTAATATGGACATCAAAGCAAATATATTACAAGGAAAAGAAAGTCATATCAGATAACAAAATAAAGACAATATGGGATATAGTGAAGGAGGAGACCAGTAGAACCAGACATGTAGAGGAACAAATAGCATTAAGAGTAAATGAAACATCAGTGACAGATGTGTCTAGTGTTGCAGACCTATTTAACAAACATTTCATAACTGTTACTGAAAAGATGGAGTTTTCAGGTTCTGTAGATGCTGCTATGGAATACCTCAGACCAGACATTTCAAGTAACTTCCATAATATGAATTTGACCCTCACTACCCCAGCAGAAATAATGTCCATCATAAAATCTTTAAAATCAAAAACATCTAGGGGGTATGATGAAATATCAACAAAGCTAATTAAAGAATGTGATTCTGAGTTAAGTAAAATATTAAGCTATCTGTGTAACCAGTTGTTTAACAGTGGAATATTTGCTGAATGGTTAAAATATGCTGATGTTAAGCCACTGTTTAAGAAGGGAGATAAAGAAATAGCATCAAATTTCCATCCAATTTCACTTTCGCCTGCATTCTCAAAAATTTTAGAAAATGTAATGCGCAATCCAATTCATAACCATCTTATCTCAAGTATCATACTGTCAAAGTCACAGTTCGGATTTCTAAATGGTTCTGATATTGAGAAGGCTATCTACACTTACAGTGAAAATGTGCTTAATTCATTAGGCAAAGATTTCAGGCAACTGGTATATTTTGTGATCTGTCAAAGGCATTTGACTGCGTAAATCACAATATCCTTTTAAGTAAATTAGAATATTATAGTGTAACGGGAAATATTGCAAAATGGTTCGGATCTTATATCTCTGGCAGGAAACAAAGGGTGATATTAGGGAAGAGACATGTATCAAACTATCAGGCATCATCCAACTGGACACTAATTACATTAGGGGTCCCACAAGGTTCCATTTTTGGGCCCTTACTTTTTCTTGTGTATATCAATGACCATTCATCTGTAACATTACCAGATGCCAAGTTTATTTTGTTTGCCGATGATACAAACATTGCAATAAATAGCAAATCACATGTAGTCTTAGAAAGATCAGGTAATAAAATATTTGTGGACATGAATCACTGGTTCCTAGCCAATTCTTTGTCACTAAATTTTGAAAAAACACATTATATGCAGTTCAGAACTTGTAAGGGGTGTCCCACAAGTATATGCCTAACATATGACGAGAAGCAAATAGAAGAAATGGACAGTGTTAAATTTTTGGGATTACAGCTTGATAATAAATTCAAGTGGGAAAAGCATACCACAGAACTGCTGAAGCATCTTAATAAATCTCTATTTGCAATGTGAATTGTGTCAGACGTATGGGATATAAAAGTGAAAAATCTGGCATATTATGCTTACTTTCATTCCATAATGTCATATGGAATTATTTTTTGGGGTAATTCATCAGGCCAAGCTAAAGTTATCTGGGCACAAAAACGTGCAGTCAGAGTTATATGTGGTGTGAACTCAAGAACATCCTGCAGAAATGTGTTTAGGGAACTAGGGATACTAACTACTGCTTCCCAATATATTGATTCTTTAATGAAATTTGTCATTAAAAAGTATCACTTTTTCAAACCAACAGATCAATTCATGGAATCAATACTAGAAATAAGAATAATCTTCACAAGAATTTAAAGTCACTTAGTCTTGTGCAAAAAGGTGTGCATTATTCAGGAACACACATTTTCAATAACTTGCCAGCAGCCATGAAAAGCTTAACAACCAATGAAATTCAGTTTAAGAGAAGCCTAAAGAATTTATCTGTGGCCAACTCCTCCTATTCCATTGCTGAATTTCTCAGTAGACCCAATTGATTTGTGTGTTCATTGTAAGTGTGTGTGTGTGTGTGTGTGTGTGTGTGTGTGTGTGTGTGTGAGTATAATCTAACTTCGCCATTTAAGTGCAGTAATATGTTCATTGTAAATATTTTAGTAGTTGTATTACACGTTTATTACCTAATAAATAAATTAAAAAAAAAAACTTTTTTATTTTAAATTCAGTGCATTAGTATTTGTAAAATGATTCTTTCATATAATGTTCATTAAAGAATGACGATCATTCCACTTGGGACCTGTGGAATGGACATTAGCTTATTTATTTGAGTTGTAAATATTTGTCATGTATTATTGTTTTTCTGACATGTTCTACATCCTGGAGTATCTCCTAGCTATGGATCACTTGGAATGAAAGTAAATGTAAGTTAATCCAATCTATAGTCACCACAAAGTTAGTTTCTCTCTTCTACACATTTACCACTCATCAATGTTAATTTCTCATTAATGATATGAATATAATAGAGGGAAATATTCCACGTGGGAAAAATATATCTAAAAACACAGATGATGTGACTTACCGAACAAAAGTGCTGGCAGGTCGATAGACACACAAACAAACACAAACATACACATGAAACTCAAGCTTTTGCAACAAACTGTTACCTCATCAGGAAAGAGGGAAGGAGAGGGAAAGACGAAAGGATGTGGGTTTTAAGGGAGAGGGTAAGGAGTCATTCCAATCCTGGGAGCGGAAAGACTTACCTTAGGGGGAAAGAAGTGTATACCCCTTCTGACAGACAGACAGACTGCTGACAGACACATCACAGTGAACGAATTGTCACGCTACATTGGGATAGGGGAAGGAAGTGTTTGCAGAATATTGAAAGTGTTGGCGTTGAAAAAGGTTTGTGCCATGTGGGTTCCCAGGATGTCAACAGTGGCTCACAAAGAAACAAGAAAAATGGTATGAAGTGAACTTTTGGAACAGTACGACAATGGTGGAGATGAATTTTTTGGAAGAATTGTGATTGGTGATGAAACATGGCTCCATCATCTTTTACCAGAGACGAAGAGGCAATCGATGGAGTGGCATCATGGAAATTCACCCAAGAAAAAAAAATTCAGACACACACCTTCTGCTCAAAAAGTTATGGCTACGGTGTTTTTCATTTCTGAAGGTCTCTTGCTTGTGGGCACAATGCCAAGTGGAACCACCATAAATTCTGATGTATATGTGATGACACTGAAGAAACTTCAAGCTCGACAGATTCATGTTTGACCACATCAGCAAAAGCAGGATGTTTTCCTATTGCATGACAATGCATGGTCACATGTCAGTCAAAAAACCATGAAAGCGATCACAAAACTCAGATGGACAACACTGAAATACCTGCCTTAGAGTCCTGACCTGGCTCCATGTGATTATTATCTCCTTGGGAAACTGAAAGACTCTGTTTGTGGAACAAGGTTTGAAGATGATGACTCCCTTGCACATGCTGCCAAACAGTGGCTCCAACAGGTTGGTCCAGAATTTTACCATGTGAGTATACAGGTGCTGGTTCCATGATGGCGTAAGGCAGTTGAGAGGGGTGGAAATTATGTGGAGAAATGAAAATATTGTTCCTAATGGATATATCTACACACTGTAAAACTTTCAAACATGTAGAATAAAAGATGGATTTTAAGAAAATAGTGTTCATTTCTTTTGGAGTGACCCACATTTGAGTACCACTTACAATAATCAAGAAAGCTAAATATGCTGGGTATGCCTGCCAAAACAAACTGCTGACCCCGGACAAAACCTTCAAAATCGCCAGACATCTGTGTCAAATCATATTATTTTCCTAGGCACACACATTCTGTAGACATGATTTTACCCTGAACTCCAAAACAGTTACCAAAAACTACATTAGGCAACACCAAATTTTAACATTTTGTTTGTGGAGGACCCCCAACTCTTCTTTTGTTAAGCGATATTCCATTCCCCCAAACCCCTTACTCCCTTCCCACCACATCATTTGTCCACCGCTTGACTGACCTAGAATTGCCTCTGATCTCTAGTGCTACAAGGCACATCATTTATATAAATAAGGAGCAGGAGTGGCCTCAGAACTGACCCTATGTCGCCCCCCATTTAACTGTGCCTCACTCTGATTCCACATCGTAGCAATTCTCAGTGCTATGAAGAACGACCTTCTGTTCTGTTCTTAAGGAGATCAACAAATTGTGAGCCACTCCCCACATTCCACAATGGTCCAACTTCTGGAGCAAAATTTTGTGATTGACACAATCAAATGCCTTAATTAAGTAAGGTGACTAGTGTTTGAAACCTTTTGTTTTATCCATCCAGTACCCCAAAGAGGAAATACACCAAAGAGCCAAAGAAAGAGGTACACCTGCCTAATATCCTGCAGGGCCCTTGCATGCACACAGAAGTGCTGCAACAGGATGTGGCAAGAACTCAACAAATATCTGAAGTATTGCTGGAGGGAACTGATACCAAGAATCTGTAAGAGTACGATGGGATGGAGATCTTTTCTTAACAGCACGTTGCAAGGCATCCCAGATATCCTCATATCTGGGGAGTTTGGTGGCCAGCGGAAGTGTTTAAGCCCAGAAGAGTGTTCCTGGGATCACTCTGTAGCAATTCTGGAAACGTGGTGTGTCGCATTGTCCTGCTGGAATTGCCCAAGTCTGTCATAATGCACAATGGGCATGAATGAGTGCAGGTGGTCAG
This sequence comes from Schistocerca piceifrons, assembly GCF_021461385.2. Lineage (NCBI taxonomy): Eukaryota > Metazoa > Arthropoda > Insecta > Orthoptera > Acrididae > Schistocerca > Schistocerca piceifrons. Next base: position 686,108 of record NW_025728231.1, read on the forward strand.
ACAGAGTCATATCTAGACACGTCAGGGGTCACATATCACTCCAATAGAAAATTTCCCAAACCATTAAAGAGTGTCCACCAGCTTCAACAGTCCCCTGCTGATGAGGAGGGTCCATAGGTTCATGAGTGTCTCCATACCCATACACGTCCATCTGCTCGGTACAATTTGAAACAATACTCATCTGACAAGGGAACATGTATCCAGTATCAACAGTCCAATGTCAGTTATGACAGGCCCATGCGAGGCATAAATATTTGTGTCATGCAATGAAGGATACAAGAGTGAGCCTTCAGCTCCGAAAGTCCATACTGATGATGTTTCATTTAATGTTTCACATGCTGACACTTGTTGATGGTACACCATTGAAAACTGCAGCAATTTGTGGAAGGGTTGCACTTCTGTCATGTTGAATGATTCTCTTCAGTTGTTGTTGGTCCTTTTCTTGCAGGATATTTTTCTGGGTGCAGCTGTCAGAGTTGATGTTTTACTGGATTCCTGATAATCACGATACACCTGTGGAATAATCATATAGGAAAATCCCCACTTCATCAGTACATAGGAGATGCTGCGTCCCATCGCTCGTGCACCGACTATAACATCACGTTCAAACACAGATCTCAATAACCTGCCATAGCAGCAGTAACCGATCTAACAATTGCTCCAGACACTTCTTTTATATAGGTGGCACCAACCGAAGTGTCACAGTCTGCCTGTTTACATATAATTGCATTTGAATACATATGCCTGTACCAGGTTCTTTGGCACTTCAGCGTAATATAGCATTGTAGCGTTTTCAGTTGTTAGCACAGTTCTGAAATCGAACTGTACATTTGACAGCAAATTATGTGAAAGGAAATGATCAATTATCCTTGCATACTCAGCACTTTCAAGAAATTAAACACTGATGGTATAGAAATACACAAGTTGTAATGTAGGACCCCAAAATATTAAAACTGCAAAAAAAGTAAAGACAAAATCATTAAAAATTTTACAGTAAATGTTGAAATAACCTGAAAATACAGGTATAATGATGTTTAATGAAGAAGGCAAAGCACCTTTCCTTCATTTAATTTGTCAAGCGAATGCTGAGTGGTAAATCGTCTAAAAGAGATTGTCAGTTTCAGTGAGTGAGCGGTTCTGATTGTATCCCTGATAAGAATTGTTTTGTACATCTCTTCTCCACTGGCACAACTGCCAGAACTACTGAACACCCCAGTTAGTATATCCATCATATCCTTTCATGTGTCCACCTACCTGTCACTATCTCTGCTACCCTTCCCTTTATATAATCAATATTCCTGTTACTCATCTCTGGTACAGCTTCCACATGCCTGATGTGAGTTCTGCAAGCAGTCTCTTATATAGACTTACTCAGTTCTCTAGTATTTTGTGAAAAAGTCTGCCACTTGATTCACTGATGAATATGCTTATGTAATCATTCCACAAACTGCTACACAAGTATCTGTACATGTTGACCAATTCAGATCACAACTCACTGACAGCGTAATCACAGGATACTACATTTCTCCATAATGTGAAGTGCTCAGTTTTAAATTTCTAGACATTTAAAGCAATATACAAATGTGACATGTTTAAAAAGTTGAAGAAAGGATTTAATATTTGCTCACTTCTTATACGACAATGTACAGCAATGAGGTGTGTCACTTTAGTTTTACGTGGTGAGAGAAACTGATTCTCGAAAGAAATCACCGAACTGCTTCACAATTCATAGAAGTACAAATACAAATTCAGTTTAATTGTATAAGTTTGTTTGGATGAACAGAAAGTATTTCTGAAGCAGATTATAATAATTTTAGTTCATCATAAGAGAATACTTGTACTTAAGGTTGTTCATCTTCTAATGAATGACAACAAACTGATACAGAAAATGGCTGTGTACTTCCATATAATTATCACAATGCACCATGCAAATCAGAAGGGTGACAAAGATTTTTTAAATTGTGCATGCATAGCGTCCAAGTCCTTAACAACTTTGAGTAGTATCACTAATATCATAAATCTTGACAGTATGTTACACAATGTTAGCACTATTAAAACTTAGCAACATTTCATTGAAGATGGAAGGTGTGTGGGAAAAGCAATAAGACTGACAACACTGCAAGTGATCTAGGAATGCTGTGTTGTTGTTCTTGTGTGGATTGGTGTAATCATACCTTCCAGATGCTCAGTCCAAATTACAGATCTGTATAGCTGTCACATTATCTTTGAGAGTGCTATCAGCAAAGTCGGGTTTTTGTTGTGTGCTATGAATATGGAACAGCACAGTTTAATGTGTGGAATGCAGAAATGTGACATTTGAAAAGTTGAAACAGGCCTAAGGGGAACATTTCTTATCAAGAGCACCCCTTTTTCACTGGCACAAATCATTTCTGGAAAGCTGAGAACAACTTGAAGATAAACTTCACTCAGTGAGACTTTCAGCTTCAAAGACTAACGAAAAGTCTAATATTTGTACACTCGTCAGAAATCAAATTGACGTTTAACAATAAGGATGGTGGGCAACTTGTTGAACACTTTCACCATACATCAAATTTTGACTGAAGTTTTGTACATGTAAAAGGTTTGCACCAAAATGGTGCTAAAAACTCCAATTCAGCAGAAGAAATATGTGCACTGATTTTTAGAGGCCTACCAATGACCACAAATGATACAGTTATGTGATCACAGGTGATGGATCCTAGATTTTGGAGTATGATCCTGAGACAAAGCAGCAAAGTGAGGAGTGGCACAGAGATTTCCACAACCCTTCTGTTGTGATTCACTAATCTTTCAAAGTGCCGCTGCGCAGTTACGCGCGTCCTCCACATGCGGCGCTGTCTGCCAGCCATGCAGCACCAGCGCCACCTAAGCGGCCAGCCAGCCAGTGGCCGCTAGACTCGGACAATTGGCGACGAGGTAGTGAATTTTTCTTTTTCATGGTTGACCCACAGGTTTCCATGGCTAATTAAGTCAACTATTGCAAGGTCTCATTGAACAGCAAACACTTCTCACAAATGCGATTCGTAATTTTGTCATGGCATCCAATGCGGGGTGTCTCTTGTCATGGTCTCTCCCTCCTTTTCCTCCTTACGATAAGACGGCAGAAGACTGGTCTGATTACGAAAAACGTCTTCGACAGCACTTCTTGGCATTTCATGTCTTGGACAACCAAACATATAAGTCTCTTTTCCTTTCATGAATTTCACCTCAAATGTATCGGTTGTTGTCGCAATTGTCTCCTTTGAAAGATCTTGCGTTTATGTCCTTTGCTGTAATGTGCTCACTTCCGTCCGTATATTTTCAAAAGCATACGCATATGGTAGCCTATCGTGTTGCCTTTTATCGTTGTCAAAAACAACCGAATCAATCCTATCATGCTTGGGCTGCTGAACTTCATGGCCTTAGTTGAAAGTGTTGATATTTTACTGACGTTCACAAAGAATCCTACGCCGATTCCATGGTACGGGATGCTATTATCTGGTCGGCGCCCGACAAGAAGTCAGGCAACGTGCCCTTCAGTTGGCAAATCCGACTCTAGATGAAGTCCTATCCATTGCTCAGTCTTTTGAAATTTTTCGCGCTGCATGAGCACAAATAGAGGCATAGGGTGACATCGGGGATGTACAATCTCTGTGAGCTGTTGACAAAGCATGCGGTGTGTCCCCACCAGCCGACATGGCCGCAGTATGCTCCCAAGTGCAGCTTCAGCCTAGCCGTAAACAAACCTCTAAGAAACTGCAGCAAACCCCACGCCAACTTCCTTCATGTACGCAGTGTTTTACAAAACATTCACGAGAGGATTGTCCACAGCGTTGGTCCGTGTGTCACAAATGCACAAAGAAGAGTCATGTGTCATCCGTTTGCAAATCTGACCGCATACATGATGTTCATGAATATGACGCTGATTCTGCTTCTTTGTTGTCTGTCAATAGTACTTCTTCCCTTTCAGGGAAGTTATTCCTCACTGTCCAAATACTGGGTCGGGATATTCGCATGCAGGTGGATATTGGTTCTGCTGCCACTATCATCAGTTCTCAGACGTATCTTCAGTTGGGTTCTCCAATCCTGCTACCTGTCACTAGGCAATTATGGACTTACAATAAACAGAAGATTTTTCTCTTGGGACAACTTGATGCTGAGGTATCTTACATCTGTAGTTTGCATTGTTCCCATATTTGTGGTCGACCATAGTAATGTGGAGAATCTTTTTGTTTTCGATGCCAGTCGTGTTTTTGGGTTCTCCATAGATGACTGTCAATATCGTCTCTGATGCTATTCCTTATGCTCAATTGGATTCCTTGTCAATGACATTTTTTGTCCTTTTTTGTCCTAGGTTAGGCTGTGCAAATGACTTTGAAGCTCATATCACGCTCAAATCCACTGCTCAGCCTAAGTTTTTTCAGGCTTGGCCCATTCCTGTGGCCCTTCGTGATCGGGTCAAACGGGAGCTGGATCGTCTCACTGCTTCAGGGGTCTTGCTTCCTGTCACTTCCAGTAAGTGGTCCTCTCCTGTCATTGTTGTTGCTAAGCCCAATGGTGATATTAATCTCTGTGGCGATTTCAAAGCCACTGTAAATACTAAATGCCTCATCGACACTTACCCTAAGCCTCAACCTGAAGAACTGTTCACTAAACTTGCTGGAGGCCAGTATTTTTCTAAACTTGACCTGTTAGAAGCCTATCATCAGTTTCCCCACAATGCTGCTTCCCGGCAGTTTCTGGTCCTTAACATGCCTTTTGGCCTCTATCAATACGAACGATTGCCATTCGGGATTGCCAGCACCTCTGCTCTCTTTCAGCGATTCTTGGAACAATTATTGCTCACTGTCCCTGGGTGTATAAATTACATGGACTACATTGTCGTCAATGTCTCCACCACTGAAGAACATCTTCAGAATCTCTGCACACTTTTTGTGGTGTCACCACCAGACACCACACTTGCTGGGTGGTAGGCTTTAAATCGGCCGCGGTCCGTTAGTATATGTTGGACCGGCATGTTGCCACTATCAGTAATTGCAGACAGAGCGCCGCCACACAGCAGGTCTAGTCTAGAGAGATGCCCTAGCACACGCCGCAGTTGTACAGCCAACTTTGCTAGCATTTTCAGAGACGACAGTTTAGCATAGCCTTCAGCTGCATCATTCGCTACGACCTAACAAGGCGCCATATTCAGTTACTATGTCTTCTGAACAGATAATATTGTGACTCATGTACTGTCAAGAGCGATGTTCATCATTAATGGATTAAAGTTAAGTATGAAACTAATTACATCCGCTTTCTGAATTCTAATTCCTTGTCATGTTCCAGACCTCATGTCAGGATAGTTCTTCCCTCCTCACGGCAGCCTGCATGAGCTAAGATGCGTGCATTTCGGGCTCCTCTAGTAACAAGGTGTTGGCTCTTCTGCCAACACGACATTTTTACATGTCTTAGAGACTGCTGGCATTAAGTGTAATTTGCAGAAATCAAAATTTTTTTCCAGCCTCTATCACGTACTTGGGGTTTCAACTCTCTTGGTATGGTATTTGTCCACTTCAGCAAACTGTCGCTGCAATCAATGCCCTTCCCCCCCCTACATCTGTTAATGAACTGCAGGCCTTCTTGGGGAAAATAGCATACTATCACAGGTTTCTACCGTCTACTGCTTCGGTGGCTCAGCTGTTGCATTGCCTGTTGCATAAAAACATGCCTTTTCACTGGTCCGTGTCATGCGATGTGGCGTTCCAGAAATTGGAGACTATGCTGAAACAGGACCCGTGCCTGGCTACTTATCAACCTGGCCAACATCTTGTTCTTGCCATGGATGCCTCTCAATACAGAATTGGTGCAGTCCTTGCCCACCATTTTTCTGACGGTTCTGAACAACCCATTGCTTATGCCTCCAAAACGCTCACAGATGGCCAACAAAAGTATTCTCAAATTGAAAAAGAAGCTTTGGCCATTATTTATGCTCTTCATAAGTTTGGTGTTTTCCTCAATGGATCCTAATTTCATCATGTTACGGACCACAAACCACTTGTTTCCTTGTTTCATCCATCAACGTCACTTCCTGACAAGGCTGCACACCGCCTCCAGCGTTGGGCTCTCTACTTGTCTCGTTTCAATTATGAGATTCATTTCCGGCTGACAGCTCAACATGCGAATGCTGATGCACTGTCTCGCCTTCCCATGGGTCCTGATCTGGCATTCGATAGGGATGAACTCTTGTGTTTCCACCTGAATGTGCCCGAGCAGCGGGTTGTGGACGGGTTCCCCTTCACTGGGGACCGGCTGGTGGCTGGTGGCTGCTATGGGTTCTGACCCTACCCTCTCCCAGGTTTTACGCTGTATTCAGAAGGGTTGGCCAGATCATATGTCCGCTAAGACTTCTGATCGATTGCGGAACTACTACGCTTTGTGTTACCACCTCACACACAGGGATGGTGTTATCCTCCTTTCCACAAAAAATGCTTCACTGCGTGTTGTGGTACCTGCATCTTTGCATGCTTCGGTATTGCGTCTCCTTCACCAAGGGCACTGGGGTGTCTCTCGCACAAAATCTCTGGTGCGCTGTCATGTGTACTGGCCCAGCATTGACTCAGAAATCGCACATATGGTCGCTGCCTGCGGCCCTTGTGCGTCACAGGCCACCGCACCGAAGTCATCTTTGTCACCATGGCCTTCGCCTGAGAAGCCCAGGAAGCGTATTCATGCTGACTTCGCGGGACCTATTTTAGGTGCTTATTGGCGTCTCACTACTGACACCTACTCTAACTTTCCTTTCATTGTCCGTTGCCCGTCGCCTACCACCGTGGCAACCACAAAAGCTGTAGCTCGCATTTTCTCTTTGGAAGGCCTTCCCTCTACTCTCGTTACTGATAATGGCCCACAATTTGCCTCTTCTGATTTTGCTGATTTTTGTGCCCATCACAGCGTCATGCACATCATGGCCCCTCCATTCCATCCACAGTCAAATGGTGAGGCTGAACGTCTGGTCTGCACATTTAAGGCTCATATGAGGAAACTGCTGACTTCTTCTGCTGCTGCTGCTGATGATGTGCTTCTCCAATTTCTGACTTCTTACCATTTCACCCCCATTGGCGACCACAGCCCGGCTGAGCACTTACATGGCCGACTGCCCTGCATGCTACTTCCTCTTCTGCAGCCTCCCACCTCACGGCCGCGGATGCCTTTGCTTGGCCAGTTCACCACCGGCGACCGTGTATGGGTACGGGGATATGGTAGGCAGCCAAAATGGAGTCCTGGCCGCATCTTACAACACTGTAGCTGACGCCTGTACGATATCCAGATGGACACGGGTGTTGCAGTGCGTCATTTGGACCAGCTTCAGCCTCGTGAGCTGGCAACACCTGTTCCGGATGCCGCTACACCACCTTCGGCTCTACCTGACACTCAGGATCCTGGAATATCTCATTACTCACAACACAGTCCTCTCACCATCATCTCAGTGCCACCACAAGAACTGACGCCAACAGGAGATGTGCCCATGCAGGAATCAAATGTTAGAACAACTCTACTTGCCTCCTTCTCCTACGGACGCGGGCACATCACCCTTGTCTCCTGTTATAACAACCGGACTTGCCGCAACAGGCAGATTGGTGCATGGGGCCCCAGCAGATGCAACCCCCACGTCTCCTGTCATTTCAACCTGTTATCATCGGGGACACATCCGTCCATACAGGAAGCCTCCTCCTCAAGGCTTTATGGCCAGTCAAACAACACCTATGGATGTTAGCAATCTACAGGCCACCTCCATCAAGATCTGTGCAAAAATTGTAAGAGGGGGAAAAGTGTTGTGAATCGCCAATCTTTCAAAGTGCCACCGCAGCAAGGCCACCTAAGCGGCCAGCCGCGAGCAGCCGCTAGACTCAGACTCAGTTCTGATTTGACTGTTAAAGTGTACACACGTCGTACTTTGTTTACTTGATCTGCGAATTACATGTATTGTGTCGTCCTTGAAATATATTTATTTAACTTGAAGTTATAACACTCTCTCCAGGAAAAACTGCCTGTCAATTGTTTTACAAAGATGAAAGGCCCAGGAAAAGTGTGAATCAAGGGAGACTAGACACTGATTACAAATGAATGCTTCATCATGACAATGCCCCATGTCACACAACCCCTTCCATCACGAAATTTTTGATCTGAAGAGGCATTCCTAATATTCTATAGCCCCCCATTCTCCTGATTAGATTCCTTGTGACTTTTCTCTTTCCTGAAACTGCAAAATGTCTTAAAAGGAAATCATTTTGGGACCTTGCAGATCATTCAAAAGAACATGACTGATCACATTAAAAGCTGTAACAGTTTAAGCTTTTCATTGCCACTATCAAGACTGGAAGTGATGACTCCACCAGGGTACAGCTGTCAAAGGGAGCTACTTTGAAAGGGACAGTATTATTGTTCAAGAAATATAAAAACTTGGTAGATAAATAATCAGTCTCTTTACTTTTTTTCACACACCTTGTTTGTGCATCTTTCATCATGTACTACTTTATTATCAGTAATTGCAACACCTGCAAAAAGACTGCGATTACTGTTAATACTATTTCTCTGTTCATTAATATACCACATTAACAACAGGAGCCCCAACATATATCCCTGGACGAGCCTGAAGATACATCTACATCTGGCGATGACTCACTACTTAAAATAATGTGCTGCATCCAGCCTAATGAGAAATCTTCCATCTGCTCACAATCTTCAATGGATAGCATATATCAGTGATAGTCAATCAGATCACTACCACCCACCAACAGGTATTCTATTAGGTTTTCATAAAATTCTGACAAAGTATTTGTTAAGTAATTATTGTTACGTAATTGTTACTTTCTTAGTTTATAAGTCACCATTACTGTAGAACTGATGGGTGGGTAAAAAATTTTATTACCAACAGGAGATAAAAAATTCAACAGAAGGTAAAAACAGGTTGACTAGCCTTGCCATATATGGTCGTTGTTTCATTTTTTTTGTCAAATGCTTTCACAAGTCAAGAAATATTGCACCAACCTGACAGCCTTGAGCCATGGCTTTCAGGGCAGTGTGCAAGAAACGCAGAACTTGCATTCTGTAGGACTGATACTTTTGGAATCCTTACCTGTTGCCTTGGGGGAGGGGGGGGGGGGGGGGGAGGGGTGGCAAGGGGGGGAGGGGGGGCAAGGGGGGGGGGAGGTTCATTCTGTACAAGTTATCTCAAGGTATCTTACAGTGATTGTGTTTGTCTTTTCTGGATCTCTTCTCCTACCCTTCCTGGAGATCAGTGTAAAATAGGGACACTACTCCTGGATTTTCTTTAGTAAAGGAACATTCTGAAACACTGCACATCATTTCTGCTATTCATGTGCCACACTCCACTCCATTTCCTGTGTCGTCCATAAGTGCCTGGACTAACTTTTGTGCCACTTACTGCCTTTACAACTGACTGGAATTTCTTTGTGTTTTGTGAGATGTCTTTGAATAATATTCTGTTACAGTAATAAGTGAAGGCATCCCATTACTCTCAACAGCCACCTAGATTAATTTAACATCCCTGTCTATAATACTACGCTTTGTTTTATGTGTACTACGTAGAATGTTAGTCTCATTTGGAGTTTCTTAAAGAGACCACAAACTGTGCACAGTACCTCCCATCACAAACTATTCTATCTATCCAGTACTAGTTCAACTATCCTAAGCTTCAGCTACAGTTCCACTACATCCTCCTCCCCAGAGTTATATGTTACCAGGTCCCCATTTAAAATAATAATACTACCTATATATGTAGTTTACTGAACATGTAAATCATTATACTAATTTTTGTTGCCCTTATACCTTCAGTAATTATTATAGGTACAAGTGTCTCACTATCAATGACCTGAGTTTCAATGTGAACATTACATGAAGCAACGTCTAATGAGAGACACTTAATCACTATAACAGTACAAATTATGCAATGATTTCCAAACTCATCATTATATTGGTACAACTTACAAACATGAAACTTGCTGGCAGATCAAAACTACGTGCCAGATCAGGACTCAAAGCTGGGAGCTTTACCTTTCGCAAGCAAGTGCCACTGACTGAGGGATCCATGCCCATCTTATGGCTTGCCCTCACAGCTTTATTTTCACTAGTATCTCATCTCCTACATTCCAAACTTCACAGAACTTATCATTACATCACTGTTAGATTTCTTCATCTTCATCTTCTTCTTCTTCTTCTTCTTCTTCTTCTACTATTACAACTGCCCTTTTATGGACACCCAACAAGTGAAGGATTCAACAGATTCAGTGTTGCACAAACAGCTTCCATGAATTCAAACTGTCCCATCTGCCATCTTCAGTGTTCCCAAGGCAACAAGACCTGTATTTGGCAATTTTTCATGTCATAAAAGTCAAACTAACATTTCACAAATCGATGTTAGGCCTCTTAACTCCATCTGTCTGTGAAAACTAACTTCCAGTAACCAGTAACTCCATAATCAAAGAGTGTTTTGAAACAGCATAGATTTCTCTAATCTGTCAATAACTAGGCTTCTCTTATATATTTACACATTTAGCAACTTCCTGTATTACATTATAGTATTCTTTTCAGAAACTATTTTTGCTTCAACTGCAAAATCTAACAAAATGTATTTATGAGGTTTTCATTGCCTGCCACCAATATTTCATTTTTTCTTTGTATATTATCTTTCCAGCTCAAGATATTTGTTCTTCAAATCCTAGAAGAACAGCTTGTGATGGGATGGATGCTCTGCCATACACAATCACTGTGCAGCAGCTTTGATGGAAGCAGGAACTACTCCATAGCAGGTACAAAATAAAGTATAGGGTTGTAGATAGAGAGCTACTGAAGGAATCACGTTTCACTCTCAAAAGTTTGGAACATGAAACCTTGAAATGACTGTTTCCATTGTTGTTGTTGTTGTTGTTGTTGTTGTTCCTGTCTTCAAGACTAGTTTGATGCAGCTCTCCTTGTAAGTCCAATCTGTGCAAGCCTCTTCATATCTGCGAAACTACCACATACTTGCATCTGAACCCTTTTCTTTACCGAAGCCTTAATCTCCCTCTGTCATATTTACACCTCACATTGCCCTGCATTACCAAACTGACAATTCCTTGATAGCTTTCATTGGGTCCTTCAACTGAACCCATCTTTCAACGAAGTTATTCAATAAATTTTCTTTTTACCCAGTTCATTTCATTATCTGCTAATTTGTTATTTGGTCAACACCATTCTTACATACACATCAAAAGCTTTTATTCTCTTGTCGTCTGAAATGCTGATAACACACATCATTTACTACAGTAAAATAATTTTAGAAACGTTCCTGGCATTTAAACTGAAATTGGATGTTAACCTGCCCTCTTTTTCATAAACTGCTATTGCCAGTCTGCATTTAATTGCCCTTCTGCTTTGAAAACCATTTCACTGCCCAAATAGCAAAATTCACAATACTTGTAGCGTCTCATTTCCTAACATAATTCCCTGATTTAATTTGCCTCTATACCATTACATTGTTTTGCTTTGTTGATATTCATCTTCTCAACATACTGTCCACTGCACTCAAGTGAAAGCCTTGGGTCAATGACGTCATGTAGATTCAGTACTTCTCTATTTCTGAAATGCATAAGACTCTGTACACTTATGGTTATTATCAAAAGTAGGACCATTGGAGAGTAAGGAAAAATTTATGACTGGGCTGAGGATTCTTTGATAGGAAGCACACAGCTAGTGTGCTAACTCTGGCATAGAGTTATTGACAGATGTAGAAGTGAAATCTGGTGTGCACTAGGAAAATGTGTCAGGACTGTCGTCGTCTTTATTGTACATTTGTGGCCTCTTCTACATTATTAACCTCTGGCTTCTTGTGGATGATACAGTTATCTGTAATGAAGTATTGTCCAAGAGAAGCTGCCCAAACATTCAGTCAGACCTTTAGAATATTTAAAAGTGGTATATAGCTTGGCTACTTGTTTTTAAATGTTTGCAATGTGAAATTGTGCACTTCACAAAACAAAAATATGTACTACTATATAACTGTAGTACCATGAGTGACAATCAGAATCTGTGGAGATAAATGGATGTACCGATACAAAATATGAGGGTGATTGAAAGTGAAGCCTTAGAAGTTCAACAAAATTTCGGAAAGTTGTGCTCTGGGGTTGGTAGGTGGCAGTAGTGTTCCTTGGGGTTCAGAACGACAGACAGAAGACAGCACCATCCACAACAATATGGCTGCTTCCCTGTCAACATGCACTGCAAATGAGCAAGACTGCGATGCATTGTTTCTGTAGTGTGGTATCAAAATTCATAACAGAAAGACAGTGCAGTATGATGGTTTGCGTTTGTCATTGCACCAAGGGTATGAGTGGTGTAGGACGTTTGAAAGTGGTCTAATTTCTGTTAAGGATGCCCCAAGACCAGTGCAGGCTCACTGTGTAGTAACGGATGAGAACACTGAGTTAGAGGAGCAGCTTGCAAAAGATAATAGACGCCTGACTCTGAACAAAATAGCTACAAGTTTGAAGATTAATATTGGTTCAGCACAGAATATTGTTCACAATGTACTGCAGTTCGATAAGATGTTTTTGAGTTGGATACCATGTCAGCTGACAGTCGAATCGAAAGAGCATCACGTCAGTGGCTGTGAAGGTGCATTTCTGAGAAAAATTGTTACAATCAATGAGACTTGGGTCCACTTTCACCAATGAGAAATGAAAAATTCAAGCGACGAATGGCAACACACCTCATTTCCGAAACCAAAAATATCAACACTCAGGTGTTTGCTGGAAAAGTCATGCTCATTCTCTACTGGAATGCAAATGGAATAATTCTGGAGCATTATGTAGGTTGTGGAGTGATGGTAACTAGAACTACTTATTCAGAAATGCTGAGAAATCAGTAGTAAATGATGAGGACTCTTGACTTTAAGAATACTGCTACAGCAAGACAATGCCAAATTGCACACAGTCCTTAAGAGATTGAGATTATTCAGGAAATTAAATTTGAATGTCTGATACATCTTCTTCATTCACCAGACCACACTCCTAGAGAATCACCTGTTAAATGCACACTCACAAGCAACGGTACATAAGCATTTCAGAAGTGATAAAGAGGTGAAAACCACAGTGCACGACTGGCTACACACATGACCAAAATAATTCTTTCATCTTGGTATCTATGCACATCCAAATTTGTGGAATACATGCATTCAGCATCAGGGAGACTACATTGAAAAATGACATGCAAGTGTTTTGTCCACTGTTCCAATTAAAAATATTACTACACTTTTAAGATTTTCATTTGAATCACCCTCTTAGAACAATGACAGAGTCTCAATCATATGTAAAGTAGGTTGACAGAATGAGGTTCATTGGCAGATAATGAGGGAAATGCAGTCAGTCTATGAATGACGCTGCATACATTGTGTGGGAACTGTGACAAATAATTGACATATACAGAAAAGGGAAGCATGAATGGTCACAGATTTGTTTGACCTCTGGGAGAGTGCCATGAATATTCAGAAAGTACTTAACTGATAAATGCTTTAATATTGACAAAAACTCCCCTGTGAAAACCTACTTATTATGTTGGTAGAATGAGCTTCAAGTGATAAATCTAGGAATATACTACAACCCACTATGTACCATTTCCACAGCAGTCACAAAGATGAGGTTAGACTAATTCAGTGTGTAAACAGGATTTAAACAATCATTCTTCACACTATACATATGTGAATGGAATGCACGAAAACTGCAACAACGTGCAGTGGAAAATATCTTCTGCCATCCACTGCACAGTGGTTTGCACACCATAAAAGTAACTGTAGAATGAATAAAACTGTAGATCAACTACCTTCCTGTCCCACTCTCTTCTTGACCACAACCGTCTTTTATGTCATTAAGCTCTTGTAACTGCAGTCTGATTTCTGAAGTCATAAATAACTTTTCACTCACTGCATGTCACACCCACTACCTTGGAAATTTCAATAAGGGTTGTAAAGACAATATTATTAAAAGCTTTCTCTGAATCTACAAATGTTTGGAACACATGTTGCCTTTCTTCAAGCCCTTCTAGGGTAAGTGGTTAGTTTGGTATTGTTGTTCCAGAACTGACACTATTGCTCTCCAAGATATAGTTGTAATGCTTTTTCCATGTAAGAAATTCATTCTTTATTTTGTAGCCATAGCTTATCAGGCTCACAGTTCAGTATTATTCACGTGTCAGCACCTACCTACTTTGAAACTGGAATTTTTACATGCTTCCTGACGTACAAGGATATTTTGCCCATCTCATATCCGGCACTTGAGGATCAATAATTCTTTCGTTGCTGAATCTCCCACTGATGTCCGTACTTCAGATGTAGTGTCACCTACTCAATGGACATTATTTCCTCTTAGGTTTTTCAGTGCTCCATCATACTCCCTTTGCATTATCATATCTCTCATCTCATCTTCACCTACTATTTCTATTGCTGTAATATTGTCCTCAAGTTTGTTTCCCTTTATACAAATTCTCTATATTTTCTTTCCACCTTTCAGCTTCCCCTTCTTTGTTTGGTACTGGCCAGCCATCAGAGCTCTAGATATTCCTTCAGCTGCTTCTCTTTTCTCCAATGGTCTCTAATTTTCCCCATAGAAGCAACTCATCTTTATCCAAATTATGCATGGCTCTAAGGCCTAGGCCTAGCCATTGTCTTGCAGCCATTCACAATTTGTCAATTTTATTTTCCAGATATCTGTATTCACTTCTGACTGCCTCATTTGCTTCATATTTTATATTTTCTCCTTTCGTTAATCAAATCTCTCTCTTTTTTTTTTACATGTGTGACATTCTGCTGCTTTCCCTATTTTATCTCTCAAACCTAACTCTTCATCATTTACTGTATTAATTTCCCTGGTTTAGTTCAATGTTGCCTAACACTCCTTCAAACTCTCAAAGATCTCTGGTTTATACAATGTATCCAAGTCCCACCTACTGAATTTCGTACCTTCCCCCACATGAGACACATGAAACTAGTACCTTTTGTCTGCTTACATAATCCCTGTAACACCAAAGATACATTTGCTAACAGCTTACTCACTTTCTGTGAGGGTTCATGATCCACAAGAGTAAACTGCAGCACTGGGAGTGGGCAGGTACAGTTTGCCTAATGTCTGCAGTGGAAGGACAGCAAAGCAGCGTCAAGATGCTTCAAGTGTGCATTTTAGTTCATTTATTCTCATGCTAATTACATTCAGCAGATGCTATTTTATTGTCAACAGAATATTAGCGCCATGTAGCACAAAAATACTCTTTCCACTGCTTTGTTGCACAAGTTTCACATGTGTGCTATACATTACACTGGATTTGTATCTTGTAGAAATGTTTATTCAACTGCAAACATTCTGCAGTAATTCTTTATCAGTTTTGGAACATTTTGATATTTTTGACTGTTAATATGTGAATTAGCTGTAACAACAACAACACCAACAACAAAGGAATAATGACTTTATTGATGGAAAAATAAGTAAATATTTATCCTTAGTGACAAGAGATAAGATGTCATGAGCTGGAGAAGCCATTTGACTTTGATGGAAATCTACAAAAGCCTGACAAAATGTCAAGCGATGATGAGACTTTTGTCCAACCTACTGACCTAAGATCTGTAATTTTTGTTGTAACTGCAACCGAGACAGACACGGGGTTGAAATGACGGAAAGTGCAGTGGAATACCTGAAGAGGACACGACTATTTTACCTACAGAATATTTTATCAACAGGCTGCCCTATCATTAAGTGATGCAGTAGACCTGAATGCTCACTGGAAAAGTGTTGGCTCTAATTTCCCCTTGCTTTCAGAAACTTGCAGTATCAGAATGCCAAGGGAATGCAGGCTGATTTTACAAGACCACATCATTCAATCATGCTGACTGCTGTTCCTGCAACTACTTGATGGCACTGTCCTCATTCAGCAACCCACCTAAGTCACACAGCCTAGGCAAGGACCAT
Source organism: Schistocerca piceifrons (assembly GCF_021461385.2). NCBI lineage: Eukaryota > Metazoa > Arthropoda > Insecta > Orthoptera > Acrididae > Schistocerca > Schistocerca piceifrons. Next base: position 702,079 of record NW_025728231.1, read on the forward strand.
GGTTAGTGGCATGGGGGACCTTCAGTGACCACTGTAGCAGAACATAATTAATGATTTCTCATGAAGAGACAAATTCTGGTCATATGGTAATGACAACAGTGGCAACATAGTTAGCACACATACATTAATGGATTACACAGAAATGATATTTGAGGGTATAGTCCAGTCACCAAAGGAAAAATAGGGGAAAATTTGTGCACTCACAAAATTTCCTACAATGCTAGAAGAGTGTGTTTATAAACAGCATCTATACTAAAAATTCCCACCAGTGATGGTGGGGGGTACTGAAAAGTTTACTTTCCTATATTCTTCTTACATAACTCTACTTCTAGTGAACATACATTCCAAAAAAAAAAAAGCCTACATTAAATTTGCTAAAAACAAATGTCCTTTTCATTTTTGTCTAGGATTAACAGTTTCCACATAGTGGGGGATGGAAAAGTTCCAGATAATTGATGTTAGTAAGGTATTTTATTTATTTTCAGCAGAATCACTTTATGAAACAACCGTAACTGTTTTCAGACTTGAAAGGCCATCTTCAGATGCCGCAAAGGATGACAAAAAAATCTTAAACTAAGACCTGAAACAGGTGCAATTATCTTCAGTTGATTTACTTGTGAACTCAGTACAATGTTCTGATGGTAAAAAATTAATGTTTATCTCTAAATGAAGTGGATTTTGGAACAAATATTTACAATGTGCCATCAAAGTGCAGTGGAGCATATTAACCCCTTCACTGCTAGATATGTGCCCTCTGCATTCTGTGCAAAGACAACATTTGTTTTGGCTGTACTGCTCACCAGATGCTGATGCCTGATGCCCGTGCTGAGAGACGGCATTCTGGCTGATATGAAATTCTTATGCCATCTTTCAAAAAAAAAAAAAACACACAGACTTTTGTACATCTCACAGTCTGACATCTTCACTCCATGAAGACGTGTGTTCCTTTTCATTTTCTATCATACTTACTGTGCTGCAACAAATTCACAGAATTTTAAAGCATTCACAGATGTAAAAATACATGGCATAAGCTTTCTTGCACAACTGGTTTTAGCTCATACATTGTAGTGAATGAAATGCAGATAAGATACTGAGATCTTATTTAAAACTCAGTGGAGAGCTGTATATCTTTTTGTTACCTAGTTATCAAGTTTTATACCCAGAAGACTGTCGCACACGATGTGCCCACTCGTGTCCTCGTACATCGTGAATCGTGTGGTCCTAATAGACATCTTGTCTCAAATGATTTCAGATATTATTGAAACAAGGTTTTTGCAAATGATGTCGCACAATGAGGCACATTGTTGTACAATAAATAATTTTAACACTCTTATTTTCTGAGATACAGAAGTAGCTCAACCACAACAGTGAGGCAAGAGCAGTGTAGGAGACATTCAGAGATCCACAGCACTGTAGGAGAACCTGAGTGGTGTACGTACACACATCCATCGGAACTAGGAAATGACATTGCAGGATGTGTATATGTGCCGACAGCAGCGAAAAGGTTAAGGGAAATATATCGTGTTCCGGGGGTGTAACAGGGTGGAGGCAGAGAAGTGGGAAGGCGGTAGTGTGAGAAGAAGTATGCTGCCGGACTGTGAGCATGCAGTTCACACATTTGCAGGACTTCAGATTTAAGGTCAAGCACGTGATTCCCTAGTCTAGGTACCCAACTACATCACAAGAAGCAAGTACAGGTCGTCTCACTGAGCTGTATCTACACTCCACAGCTATCCCTACAAATCACCAGTGACACTGTGCAGAGGTGTCCAGGATTATTTAATTTCCACAAAGTGCATTGGCACTACACAGTACACACGAATGAGTTTGTCAATAGCAGCACAAAAAATGCTACTCTCAGGATCCACGTAAATTGCTGCACACTGTTCTGTTGATTCTCCTTCATCCTGTGCAGCACGTGTTGCTCTTTTAAGTTTACATACTTTCCCAGCATTTCCTGTCCTGTTCTCTTAAGCATAATTGCTGGTACTCACAGAATGAGCTGAAAACAGTAATCTGCTGTAATGTGTTGTTGGAATTATGTCAACATACATTAAGTTCTACATCACCTGGGTGACCTGATGCAGGCAAGAATTTCAACTTCTGGACCTCGTCATTTGGTCAGAAAGTTAAGGCCAGTGTGATGCATTCGACACCCCTCACACTGCAGAAAGTATTCCAGGCAGTGAAAGGAGCCACAAAATTGACACTGTCTAATGAGTATAGATGGCACATTACACTTTGTGCAGGTTCTTTAGTGTGGTAGACAGTTGACAGCTACAGCTGTCGGGCATTTATACACGACAACTCACTTAGCAATTGCAAACGAGTACTTACTTGATAAACTGAAAATAGCCCCAGTATACAAGCGTAACCTCTGTCAAGTTATTTCGCCTATGCACAAAGGGGAATGGAGAGGAAATTCTGGGGGGTATAGTCTGTCTGTAAACATACAAGAGCAACACTTTTAATGTGGGAAGTCGCATTTCCTGGAAGAATATTGCATCTGCCATACAGGATGACTGATAATCAATTACCCTTTGACAGGACAGAGCAGTGTGCAGAGATTTATATAGATTTTGCCTATATGCAGGCCTACGGAACAGGGAACTGCACAACCCCAATATGGACACCTGCCTCCCCTTGCACTGATACATCCTGTTACACCCACAGAACACAATTTTTCTCTGAATATGACTTCACTGCACTGGTACACACATTTAATATTTGTTCCTAAACCACTTCATTTAATAGTTACATCTTTTATACCCCTGAAATGCTATTTTTAATAATTTGCCATTTTTACAATGCCTGCAATGCCTGCAATGCAGGCAGTAGTAATCCTAGGGAGTACCTTATTGTAGAATATTTAATGTAATTTAATTGTGTACTGGGAATTGTATCTGCCAGAAATTGTGGTTTTTGATGTGTTTGAGAAAAAACATATAAAGTTACCTTTAAACTCCCACCACCACCACCACCACCACCACCACCACCACCACCACCACTGCACAGCACAGCACAACACAACACAACACAGCACACAGCAGCAGTGGGGATTCTTAGTATGTTGTCCATGACACTCCTTCCTGTCACTGTACAAATATTTGTGACTACCTGATTTTTCCCCTATTTTTGGTCTTTGTTAAATGGGTAGAAAAGGAAAGCAGAAATGCATTGGTGCATTTCCCAGTGTTCCTTTTCGAAGGAAGGTGATGAACTGCCAAACTTCTCACACCACTGCAAAAATGAGTGATTCAGTTATTTGTGTCAGTGGCATTTAGAAACAGTTAAAAATCCCTAAACCTAAGAAGTGATTTGGGCCCCAAATGAATCTCCATTATTCTATACACAACATACAGCAGAGATTGCTCCCATGTTAATTCTAATATGGTATAATTGTTGATCTCTCAAGGAAAAAAATGTGGCCAGTGGCTGGAAAGAAGTTTACCCACCTAGGAGGAGGCTACCAAAAGTGAACCGCAAACCTAATTTCATGTCACTGATTCCCATCCATTACAGAATACTAGAATATATAGGGTGTATCAAAAAGATTCATCTGCTTTGGCATGCCTATATTTCTGAAACTAATAAACAAATACAATGAGTTGTTTTTTGATGAACAGAAAACTTAAAATGTTTTCTCATATCTTTTTATAGGTCTTCAATATGCCCCCCTTGAGATTCATGTCATATGTCAATGCGGTATTCAACCATTCCCACACTGCAGTGAGCATGTCTTGGTTACAGCTTCAACAGCTGCTATTATGGGACATCTCAGTTCACTCATTGTTGTTGGTAAGGGAGGAACATAAACAGAGTCTGTATAACCCCCCCCCCCCCCCCCCCCCCCCCCAAGAAATAATCACATTTGGTCAGGTCCAGTGAACTTGGAGGCCAGTAATATAAGGCTGAATCATTTGGTCCAGTGCAACCAATCCATCATTGAATAATCCTTTGATTGAAAAATTCCCTCAGTTCCAGTTGCCAGCATGGCGAAGCCCCATCCTGTAGGTAAATGAAGCCATGTAAACCAGTCTCCAACTGTGGGAAAAAAAGAAAAAAAAAAATATCTGAAGCATATCGAGATATGTGCTACCTGTAACAGGTGTTCTCAGCAAAGAAAACTGGACCAGACACCTTTTCATTCCATACCTGATATTCTCCCATAACGATGGTTAACCTTCCCATTTACATTAAATGTTGCCCCGTCACTGAACACTAGACATGGAAGGAAACTATCATCCTCCATCTTGCCAAGAATGAAATTACAGAATGTTTTTGTTTTCGCCTTCACAAAGAGCTTGCAGTAGCTGAATTTTGTACTGTTTCATGTGTAAGCGTCCTCGCAACACAAGCCAGAGGGACATTGAGGGCATGTTGAACTGTCGAGCTACATGGTGAACACATTTTTGCCGACTCTTTGTGAAACTGTGGCAGATGCATTCAATGGCCATGTCAGACACTTGGGGCTGGCCCAGGGATTCGTCGCCTTTGCACAAACAACCTGTTTCTCAGAATTGTTCATGCCATCATCTAATGCTCTGTGCTGTAGGAGGATCCACACCATACCTAGTATGAAAGCCATGCTAAACAGTTATTACATACTGCCACTGCACACCATTTTTACTAGAACTTAAGTGGATGCACAGTGCTGCTACCTAGTGGGAGCCATGCAAAACTCAAGAGTTTTATTTTTCCTACAGTGTGTTATTCATGGACACATCTCAAATAACATAATAGCTGTGTTTTTTTTACTCAGTTGGTACTTCTTGAAATACCCTGTATTCTGAAATCAAACACAATGAAGTGTATCAACCAGAATTATGTCCTAGGTTCTAACTGGTATGGACAGCAAAAACAGCAATCACACAAAAATAAAACTTTGCTTTTTTCACACAAAAAGCCAGAGTTTGAGGCACTGACGTGGATACAGTATTCCTTGACTCCAGCAAGACACTCGACTCTATACAACACCAATGAATTTTACCAAAATCATGGCTGGTTGAGTTAAGAACAAAATTGTTACTACATTGAGTACTTCTCAGTAAGGATGATGCAGGGAATTACCACTCATGGACAGCCATCGACATATGTAGGAGCAATTTCGTGCTTGCACCCTGGAAGTAGGTTGAGACTCTACCTTTTTACATTGTATATGGTGGTTATAATTAAACTTCCGCTACCTGAGGGGATCCCCATGAAAAATGGTTGATTGTCCAACAAAAATTTTGTGTAAGAGAAATAACGCACGTCACGATACACAACCAGCAACACAAACCCTGCAGTGCTCAGTCTCAACGTTATTCCTATAATGTTGGGTACCCATACAGTCAATAGTTTCCTGTCTACAGAGGCTCAATTAGTGGAATTTTAATTAGCAGATAACTGAGTCAATGGCATTTCTGGGGGAGGGGGCAGCACTCTGCTGAGATGCAGGCACCTGTCCAGAGACATTCCCTCCCTCCTCGCCCCCCTCCCCCCCCCCCTCCGCAACCCGGAGAAAAAAGAAAACCACAGAGAGAGAGAGAGAGAGAGAGAGAGAGAGAGAGAGAGAGAGAGAGAGAGAGAGAGAGAGAGTGAGGGAGAAGGGGGGGAGGGCACGGGGAGTGGAGAGAGAGGTTCCTGGCTATTACTGATCATCAGATGGGTACATATTTGCTCACATGGAGCTAATCAGTAATCAAGGCTGTATACTCCACCTGTGGCTGCCTCTAACATAGGTGGCAGTGGTTTGTCACATTGGCTTGTTGCTCAGCCCAGTAGTTCAGATATTCTTCGTACATCCATATTTAAACTGGATGAAGGTGGGGCACAGCTTGTATAATTTTTATTAAAAATGAAATTCCTCCAGCTGTACGTAAGACTTTATATTGGCTACTAGCTTCAGTGTTGCATCAACATCATCTTAAGGCCCTATGTAACAACACCATACATGTAGTCTCTGAGCTAGTGTACAAAATAATAATATATTATAAATGGATTATATACAGGATGAATTCATTAAAAGTAGTTACATTTAATTCATTTTCACTAAGATGCAATTTACCTTGACATTAACAATTTTTATGGTACAAATGATGTTAAATATGCACAGTTATTTCTGTTACAGATCAATACCAGACATTAGAATAAAAATGGGGGTGTATGTAAGTCTGGGTGACGTGCCATTACTCTTAGAGAGAATAATATAGGCATAAAACAGTACTAAAATTGTGTTAAAAGCAAATAAGAATACCCTAAAACTCTTCTTTGTGTGCATAGTTTAACTAACAGGAAGGAAAATACGCATTGCCAATCTGACATATGTAAGGTATGATTCCATTGAAACTTCTTGACAGATTAAAGCTGTGTGCCGGACCGAGACTTGAAATCGGGACCTTTGCCTTTCGCAGGCAAGTGCTCTTGCACTTGTCTGCAGAAGGCAAACGTCCCGAGTTCGAGTCTTGGTCCGGCACACAGCTTTAATCTTCCAGGAAATTTCATATCAGCGCACACTCCACTGCAGAGTGTAAATCTCATTCTGGGTTTGATTCCACTGTTTATAAATAGTGAATAGTGGGAAAGGTGGAAAGGATTTAAGTTTGCATAACACTGTATCATCATCACTATAAAGTAACAAAGTGGAACAGGTTACTGAAACATCATCATTCATAACAATATGAAACACAAGTGAGGAGGAAGTGGAAGAATGGTTTGGAACCCAGTTAATATATTAAAAGGTATTCAGTGGTGTAAAATAAATGCATATGAGTCAATTAATTAATCTACTCATTCCAACAAGAGAAACATAAGCTAACATGCCACCAAAACGTACCGTTTCAATGTCGGTGCCTCACTAAGGCCATGACCCAGGTCTAAGGTAATCTAATGTAAAAGAACAATGAAGTACATAACAATGCTCCAAATAGAAGTAAACAGGGTGTTGTCAATCAAAGCAGCTCGTCACATATCTAAAATACTTTTAGTTCCTCTAATAACTAATTACTGAAGAAGAGTACAGCATAAGGTACGCGAAGTATAACTCTCATATTGTTATACGTAATCCAGTCAAGAGTTGACATAAGTTAACAACAATCATTGAAATGCCTTGTCACCCACTTACTTGGATGACCATCACTACACCATAATACTCAATTATTTCACCTATCCACATAAACCCGTTCTTGTATAAAATTACTAGTTTAAATATATTGACTATTCACTTATTTATGAACAAAATGTAACTACTTTTAATGAATTCATCATATTTATAATATGTTTATAATATATTTATTTTGTACACTAGCTCACACTACTGATGTCTGACATTGTTAGTTTTATGCATGCTGCTGTTATATAGTGCCTGAAGATAGCGTTGGTGCAATGTCGAAACTAGTAGCCCAATAAATATAAAATCTTAAACACAGCTGGAGGAGTTTCATTTTTAATAAAACTGGATAGATATTGGTAAAGGTTCATGATTTTGACTGCTGCCAACCACAGCAATTTAATAGCAGACTGAATTTAAATTCATTTTTGTATGAAATTCTGGTTCTTCCTAATCACAGTGTTAAATGCTTGAACTATGTATGAGGGTCACTCCAAAAGAAAGGCACACTATTTTTTTTTTAAACCCATCTTATATTCTACATGTTTGAAAGTTTTACAGTGTGTAGATACATCCTTTAGGAACAATATTTTCATTTCTCCACATAATTTCCACTCCTCTCAACTGCCTTATGCCATCTTGGAATCAGCGCCTGTATACCCACATGGTAAAATTCTGGACCAACCTGTTGGCTCCACTGTTTGGCGGTGTGCACAAGGCACAAGGAAATCATCATCATCATCATCATCATCATCATCATCATCATCAAACATTGTTCCATGAAGAGAGTCTTTCAGTTTCTCAAAGAGATGACAGTCACATGGAGCCAGGTCAGACTGTAAGGAGGGTGTTCAGTGTTATCCATCCGAGTTTTGTGATCTTCCATGGTTCTTTGACTAACATGTGGCCGTGCATTGTCATGCAACAGCAAAACAGCCTGCTTTTTCCAATGTGGTCAAACACGACTCTGTCGAGCTTGAAGTTTCTTCAGTGTCATTACATATGCATCAGAATTTATGGTGGTTCCACTTGGGATGATGCCCACAGGCAAGAGTCTTTCAGAATCGAAAAACACCGTAGCCATAACTTTTCCAGCAGAAGGTGAGGTTTTGAATTCCCCCCCCCCCCCCCCCCCACCCCCCCTCCCCTCTCCTTTGTTGAATTTGCATGATGCCCCTCCATTGATTGCCTCTTCATCTCTGATGAAAAATGACAGGGCCATGTTTCATCACCAATCACAATTCTTCCAAAAAATTCATCTCCACCATTCTTGTACTGTTCCAAAAGTTCTCTGCATACCTTTTTATTGTTTCTTTGTGAGCCACTGTCAACATCCTGGGAAACCACCTAGCTCAAACCTTTTTTAACGCCAACACTTTCAGTATTCTGCAAACACTTCCTTCCTCTATCCCAAGGTAGTGTGACAATTCGTTCACTGTGATGCATCTGTCAGCAGTCACCATTTCGTTAACTCTATGCACATTGTCTTGAGAGTGTGCAGTATGAGGCCTGCCACTGCAGGGACAATCCTAAATACTGCCGTGCCTGCTTTCATCATGTAACCTGCTTGCCCATTGACTAACTGTACTGCGATCGACAGCAGCATCTCCATACACCTTTTTCAACCTCTTGTGGATGTTTCCCACTGTCTCGTTTTCACAGCACAAGAATTCTATGACAGTATGTTGCTTCTGACGAACATCAAGTGTAGCAGCCATCTAGAAGACATGCTGTGACGGCACCACTCACGGGAACAGGTTGAACTAAGTTTGGAATCAAGTGGGAAGGATGTATCTACACACTGTAAAACTTTCACACATGCAGAATGATAATTGTATTTTTATGAAAATGTTGTGCATTTCTTTTGGAGTAACCCTCATACTTTTCTATTTCGAATACCACTGTACATTTTCATTTCAATGTTTGCAGGTTTTGCTACCACTAACGAATACGGGAGTCAGCTGAGTTATCAATGTCTTAACAAGGTTAAGGGTCTCTGGAAAGCGCTATCTTTACAACGTTAAAACAGCACTTATTTAACATGGTTAATCAGAAAGTATTTGACCTAGCAAGTTGAAATTTTGGTAGGTTATCTATTGGAGTATTGGCTACGGCTTAACAGAGTAATTTTTAAAAGTTTCAGTTCAGTTGTTAGAGATTAATTTCTTCCATTTGAATGAAATTTCTCTACTTTTTTGCCATTTTTTGTTTATAAAGAAATATAAAGGTTTCTGGAAAGAGACTGTGTTAAGTTATGTGGAAGGGACTGTATTACATTTCCTGAAGATCTGAAGCAAAATGGCTTGGCAGCTCTTGAGAAAACATGGAACGTATATGAAAAAATAAAACTTTTAGGAATTGAGCAACAAAGTTTGGATCACCTTTTTAGTGCATTCCAGATTCATAAGATGGATTGCCTTTTCTTCTACAAACTCCTCTAGCAGCTTTCTCTCTGTTCTCTTGCTTGTTTTTTTTTTAGGCTATTTCCTGTCAGTAGCCTGAAGATGTAACATACCTAAGGCAAGCATCATTCATACCATGTTGAAACCTACCTTCATTCCTATGTTTTGAAATACTTTCCACCTTACAATGTTGCCATCATTGAAAGTAGCAACATCATCACACACACACCAAAGTGAACTGTTTCCTTTTCTCACAAATACAGTCTTGTGAATTCTTGGATATGCATTTGTATTTGTATTTCTTTATTGGTCCTGTAAATCATGTTTAGGTACATATTTTGCACGAACAATGTAGGACAAGTCAGGTTGGTACAGTATATACAACATCACACACATTGTTATTTTGAAAGGAAAAATAATTTAAAATTATTCAATACATGTTGAATATTGATGACAAATTCAATACAATTAAATAAAATGATAGCCTATTTGAGCAGTTAGACTACACTTTTCTGATACTCTAAAAACTCGGAAACAGAATAGAAGCAGTGGTCAAGTAGTGGTCAAGCAAGTACTCTTTCTGTTTCACTTTAAACTTTTGTAAATTTTGCATCTGTTGCAAATAGGATGGCATGTGATTGTACAACAGTATGCCAGTATGATACACTCCTCTCTCACAAATGTTTGTACTTACTGTATTGACATGAAAGTAATGCTTCCACCTAGTATCACGAGGGTGGTAATCACTGTTATACTTGAAGATATTTCCATCTTTTAAAATACTTCCTTTTGTGAAATTTAATATTTCATACATATATAAGCAAGGAAGAGGCAATATATTGAGATTTTTAAATATTGGTCTACAGGAGCCTCTGTGCTTAGCATGGCTTATTATTCTAACGATCTTTTTCTGTAGCCTAAATGTTTTGTTTGTACCCACGGAGTTCCCCCAAAAGATAATGCTGTACATCAGCAGTGGCTGAATACTGCCATGGTACATTGTGATCACAGATGCACAGCTTGTATTTTGTGTAAGGATTCTTACTGCGTACGCAAGTGTGTTTTGCTTTTTATTTACATGGTTAAGATGTGTCTCCCATTTTAGGTTTTGCTGAATATGTATACCTAAAAATTTTGTATCACTCACCGATGATACAATTTTTCCATCGATTTTAAAAATTAGTCTTGCAGGATGTAGTTTCTGAGAATTGCGGAAATTGACTGTCACTGTTTTTTCATTATTTATTATTAGCTTGTTTGTTCTGAACCATTGTGTCAAATTTTGTATTATACCTGTAGCTGTTTTTTGTAGGCTTTCCTCATCACATTATTTGATTAGGATATTTGTGTCATCTGCAAAAAGTACTGTTGTCCCTTTAGTTATATTTCTGACAAATCATTAACATAAAGAATGAAAAGAATTGGCCCAAGGACTGATCCTTAAGGAACTCCATATGTATAGTTTTGTGCATTACTGTAAAAATTACAATTTTTTGTGTTTTTATGTCTTTGTATTTTATCTGAGTGATCTGTTGACGGTCATGAAGGTAGGAATGTATCCACTTGTTTGGCAGGCCTCGTATTCCATAGTTACCTAGCTTCTGCAACAGAGTTTTATGATCAATTACATCGAAGGCTTTACTAAGGTCAAGAAATATGCCAGACACATGTTGCTTATTATCTACTGCAATTAGAATTTCATTTAAGAAGGTATAAATAGCTGACTGTGTTGATCTTCCAGTTCAGAATCCGTGTTGTGCATCACTTATTATGTTTTCTTTATTTAGAAAGGCTGTCAGACTTCTAAGAAATAGCTTTTCAAGAATTTTACCAAAGCCTGACAATACTGATACAGGTCTATAGTTTGCAGCTTCATGTCTGTCCCCTTTCTTGTTCAGTGGTGTCACTTTTGCCATTTTCAGATTTTTCGGGAATACACCACTCACAAATGATGAATTGAAAATATCCGTTAATGGTTTTATGATAGATGTTACACTTGCTTTGATGATATTACCTGATGTTTCATCAGTACCTGCTGAATACTTATTGGGTAACCTTTTTATGATGACAGATAATTCCTCACGTGTTGTTGGAGACATGAATAGGGTTCTTGTAAGAATTTTTGTATCTAACTGGAGTGTATTGCTGTCTGATTGTGAGTTGTATTGTTTGGTAATCAGGTGGTGTGCTACATTATAAAAGTAGTTGTTAAATTTATTAGCCACTACTGTGGGGTTGATTATTTTATTGTTGTTTTCATGACATTCTATATTTTTGGGTGCTAATGATGTAGTACCTGTTTCTCTTTTTATGATACTCCAGGTGTCTTTAGTCTTATTCCTGGAATTTTTTATTTGTTTGTTGTTTTCAATTTTCTTTGTTTTTGTCATAACCTGTCTAAGTATTTGTTTATATTGTTCAAAGTAATTGATAAATACAGGATTTGTGGTTTGGTATGAGTATTGATATAAGTTCCTTTTGTTCTGGTATGATATTTTTATTCCTGTTGTGAACCCTTTATTTGGTTTGTACACAGAATTTATAAGTGACGTTTGTTTAGGAAAGGCTATTTCAAAAAAATATTTGTATGTGGCCATAGACTTATCAAACTTGTCATTTGTGTTGTTTGAACTGTAAACATCAGTCCATATTTCTCTTCTCAAGAGAGAACAAAAGTAATCTATGTTTTCATTATTAAACTTCCTCACAATAGCTCTAGTTTTCTGGGCTTTCATGTTTCCTGGAATAGAGATTGTTAGTATTTGGGCATTGTGATCACTAAAACCAGTGTTTGCAGTCTGTGTGTTGCAGAAATATTTATCTGTATTTACAAACACCTGATCTATGGTTGTTGCAGAAGTAGTGGTAATACGAGTTGGGTTGGTTATAGTTGGTTTTAGGTTAAAGGACTTCAGTATGTCATTGATTTCTTCTTTAAATTTACAACATTGAAATCTCCAAAAATGATAATATTTTTTAACAGTGTTGAAGTCCTCTAACAGCTCTTCCATATTATTATAAAAAACTTTTTTATCACCATCTGGTGACCTATATACACAGATGATTACAGAATTGCTAGTTGGCAGTTCTACTATAGAGAGTTCTATGTCTCTTTCTTTAGATAAGTTGTCAAATTTGGTTGCGTTAGTGAAGTCTATATCTTCTCGAACATATATGCAGCTACCACCATGCCTGCGTACTTCTCTATAAAATGTGGCAGCTAATATAAACTGAGGTAGGTGTGCTAGTTCTATCATGTCTTTATTTAGCCAGTGCTCAGTAAAGCATAAAACAGAAATATCACTCATATCATTTAACAAGATATGTATTTCATTCATTTTATTGGAAAGAGACTGAACATTCTGATGGAACAATTTAAAGTATGAAACAGGGACTATATTGTGTCTTGCTAGACCACTTACCTCTTTTTTACATCTACTATTGTTAGCTGTAAAAAATCCTCCTTGATTTGGGGTGTGGGTGGTGTCTTCTTGCTAGCTAGTTCCCTGGATTCTGGGCCCTGCCTTTCATGTACTGTGGTGCTTCTAATGGTAATCCACTTGTCAAGTAGCATTTGTTTCATTTTAGGCACTTCTACTGCACTGGTTTTCACATTGTATTTATTTTGGTGAAACATTGATTTCTTCGGGTAGACTGGTTGATTCAGGGATACATGCATCTGGTTTGTACGATTGTTAATTTTAATTAAGATAGACAGTCTATTGCATACTTGCTCCTTCCCCTGTCTGTTCAAGTGGAATCTGTGACGTGTGAATTTATCACGAGACAGTCATTCCATTTCAAAGTTTATGGATATTCTACTTTTGTTGCAAAATTTTGAGCAGTTCACTGTTTGAACTAAATGATGATTAAACATGTCAATTTTTTCGGTTATATGTTCTTTGTCAAATCTTTTGGGAACTGGATGCAAAATGATGTTTGTCTTTTTACTGAGTTGGAGAACACTTGATAACACATGTTGTTGTAAGAGTCTCCAGTATCGTACAACCCTGCCATTAATGTAAGAGTATCACTTGCGTTCAAGTCTTCTGCTAATTTGTCAATTCGATTAAAAACTTCACGAATAGGAGCATTTGGTTCAATAAAACTTTGAATGTCATATTTTGTGTCTAGTTTTGTCTCCAGAATGTTTCTGCAGTACCTGTCTTGGCCGTCACTCACTAATAAAACTTTCAGATTCCGTAATGCATTCCTTAACTCTTAACTTTGTTTCGTATGTTCAGGTGCTTTATCTTCTGGAACACTATTGGAATCGTTCATTACAGTTTCGTTTTCGCTGATTGCCGTGTAAACACTGACTTCAGTTACACTTACACATTGCATTGGCTCTTTACCAGCTGACATCAGAACAGTTTCTTTATCTGAAGCTGCACTTGTTTAGACGCACTTTTTCTGGATACCGTTGGCATTGTAGATACATTATAACATGAGTGCATTTTTAGTTGCGATTTTAAATTGTGTGTGTTCGACGTGCTTTTTACGGTACACCACTTTTCACTGCTTACATATTTGATTAGTTCTTGTTCTAGCTCACTGATTCTCGCTAACAGAACGTTTCTATCCTCTTGCAACACTTTAATTATTTCATATTTTGATGCTGAGTCTGTTACAAGTTTGTGATCACCATGTGGCACCAAAACACAGTTTAATTTATACTTTTATTGGGGTTTTGAGTTTTTCTGTGAGCATACTTTTTCCACAGTTATGGTGCCGCTAAGTCTCTGAAAACAGGTTATATCACCCCTTTACAATATCAGGCAGACTATGTTTATAGGTGTGCACATCACCAGTTAGCAATCCCTGGTTGTAGTTGCACCAGCTGTTTTCTCCTTTGATGGGGACTTTCATTGGTTGAAAAAAACCCAAACAGCCATCTCCACTTCAACATTGTGTGTACTTTGCCTAATAGCAAATACATAATAGTTTTGTATTTTGTCAGTTACACTGCCAGTTAACCTTCCCTTCCCATCTGATCCTTTGCCATCACTGAGGTTTTGTTTTTTTGTATGAAGCTTTCAGTCACCAAAGTCTTGATCCCATTCGTTTCTGTATGTGTCCAATACACACAAATTTCCACACTACATCATTGGTGTACCAGTTCAGTCCTTGAAGATGTCTGAAACTTTTAGAATCACTGCCACCAAATTAATTCACATATCACACTTTACCACACGCAACAAAACATTGAAATATGCTAGCAACACATGCCACTTCCATTCCTCCACTACTGCCACTATAGTTAGCTGCAAAATTATTTCAAGTGTACCTTTGTTTTTTGAGGACATCTACAATTTTTAGATATTACTGCTAAGTGCTATTTGGAAGACTCATTGTGCCTCAGGAAACTGCACCGACTGTAGCACCCTATGGATTGTATGCAAGGCATAGACACATTAATGTTGCATTCATAGATTTTGCTACCATTTTCGTAATTTTGAGCTATTGAAACACTGTTCCAGAAAGTTGTCATGTATGATCACTTACCACACTTCAATTCCATTTCACTGGCAAGTCCTACATGATTTTTTTACAATGTGTTCCAGACCAACTTCACTACACTGAGTACATCTTACACAGTTTGCAAAAATTAAGTTGAGAACTGACATATCAAATCTTTCAGTCACATCTGATTTTCCCATAAAATATTCATACTTTTCACTAACTGAACCTAGCTTCCTCTTCCAAGTACTTACTTTTCCACTTTCACTGCAATGGGCAGTTGAAGCAAGATAGTTAGGTTCACACACTTCGTTATCATATTTATTGTTTATGGTAATAACATCTACCATTGGCTTTCCTACATTTCTTATTTTCTTAAAAGCCTTCAGAGGATTTCTAGCCACTTTAGGTTCACCCATGATTATCCTTCAATAAAATAGAGACTTCAATGAACAGAATTCACTATGAATATTTTCAGGGTTACAAAAGAGTAAATAAACATAAAAAAAGATGATGATCGTGTGAGTGATATACACTGAACTATTACAGGTTGGCCAGAACACATTTCCTCTCTCATATGCTTTTACATTCATTAGTACAAGATTTGACAGCAGTTTAACAGCATCACAGTGGGTCACACCCATGCAAAAGAAAATTCAAAAATATTTTAAAAATCATTTTAGTCTTCTGAACTGAAGAAACTATGTATGAATTGAAAGTGGAAACTATGTAGATTTTTAAAATGCAAAAAACGTAAAAATTCAACATAACATGTTTTGAACTGAGAGCATGATTTAGCTCCCGCATAGGCAGCGTTGTATCACTCACGATGCTGAGAAGAGAAGGGTATCGCTTGAGCCACCTCCAAATCCTTTCTGATGGAGGAATGCAGGCTGATATTGAGAGGAGCTCAAAATCTTCACAAAATGGCAGCCCAAGGTGTTGGAGATAGCAGTAGGATCCATGATAACATCGTCTGCTACTGTCAGACCAGGAATTGGTGAATGGATGTTGATCCCAGAGAGCCATTGGAGGTTGTCTCACATTACAGAAGATGGAGTGGAACTATTAAAAGACTTAGTGAATGAATCCAGCTAGCTTCTTTGCTATCCTGAGGAATGCAAGGACACTGACCATGCATCTTTTTAAAATATATGCAGTTTACTATCATAGGATGATGGTTAAAAATGTGGAGAGCATGTCCCCATGCGCAAATTGCATCTGAGCATGACTCAGTTCATCAAGAGATTGGGACATGCCGCGGTAAAGAGAAAGTGCGATGTATGTAACATTCTGCAGGTTGGGATAACATCTTTAAGATTGCACCTGGTCATCATAAATAGGGGAAATGATGTTTGTCGAAGGTTGCCATGAAGGAGTAAAGCCTCCAGTCAGTCTTAGTAAGCTATCATTTGGGTGTTCATATAGATGGGGAGGAGTCAGTAAACATGTAGCACATGGGAAATGGTCACTCAAGTATGCGTAAGAGAGAATGGATCACTCGAGAAGATGGGCAAGCTGGGCAGCACAGAAGAGTGTATTGAAATGGAAATAGGAGTGTGTGGATTTTGAAAGAAAGATGGGTGCTCCTGTATTAAGTCAGAAGAGATTACGGTGATTGAGAAGGTCAGCCATCTCTCAGACAAGTTCTGGCAGAACCCAAAAGGAGACGGTGTGCATTAAAGTCACTGAGCAGCAGAAAGGAGAGAGGTAGCTGCCTAATAAGCTAGAGGAAGTCTGCCCTGTTGATATCAAATGGTGGAGGGATGTGAACTGTACAAAGGGAGAACTTGAAGTAAGGAAGGAAAAGGCGAACTGCAGCAGCTTGTAGGCAGAAAGTCAGGGAGATAGGTTGACTATGAATGTCATCCTGTATGAGCAGCATGGCTCCCCCATGAGATGGAATGCCGACCTTGGGGGGGAAGGTCAAAACAGTCTGTGAAGAAACGCCTTGGAGGATACTCATGATGAGAAAAATATGATGGGGTATCACCTCGGCAGTTGCCAAGTGCCAGCCTTCAGAGACACTCTGCTTCAGGGCATAAAGGCAGGAGGATCCCAATCCACTAGGTCTGCAGGAGCATCGGCATTTTTCTGCTCTTGGCCTGTAGAGTACAGTGCAACAAAATGGCTGGTGTTGTGCACCAGTGACACAGATATCGGACTGACGAGGATATCATGTGGCAACACTGTCAAAGACGATCTTCGAGTCAGTGAAGGAAAGACTGCTTGCCTTTGTTTAACTTCTTTGAATCTTTCTGGTTACCAGACAAAGACGTGGATGTTGGGTAGCTGGAGCAACATAGGAACACATCAAGAGTACTCCTTCTGTCCTTTCCATGCTGCCAGTTGTATAGCTGCGGTATTTGTCCCATGAGGTGAACATTTGATGATGCATTGCACATTTGAAGGATTAGATGGATACCCTACCATACCACTGGGCGATTTCACAACCATGGTGCTAAATTTGAATTTGCATGTCTGCTTGGCCACTTCTTCTGTGGAGTGAGCTGTAGCTAGAACAGTACTGTAGGTGCCATATGGTAGCATACAGGGTTTCTGACTTGCCAACAACTTGCGAGCAACCACGTAAGACACTTTTCCTTCACCCAGACCTCCTGAATCGCCTCCTTATTGAGGTACATGGGACAATTCTGGGAGGATGGGACAATTCTGCAAGGAGGCAGCACATACGCCATTGCAGATAATGCAGCAGGCTGGAGGAGGTGGACAATCACCCTTGTGCACATTAGTATGACAAGTTGAACATTTGGCCGGATGCCAATAAGAACTGCTAGTGTGGTTGAAACTATGACACTGGTAGCAGCGTATAGAGTTCGGAATGTATGGTTGGACTGTGATAAAGGTGAGAAAAAGTGTGTGTGTGTGTGTGTGTGTGTGTGTGTGTGTGGCGGGGGGGGGGGGGGGGGGGGAGCACTATGGAGGCATCTATCCTTTTCATCATCCATTGGATGGCAGTGACACCCTGATCAGGCAGGTATGTTTGGATTTCAGCCTCCGACACACTGTCAAGCAGCCTAGTGTAAATAACACCACGGAAAGAATTCAGAATTCAGAGCAGCTTGAAACTAACAGGATGGCTGAGGAGAAGTGAAGAGGCAAGCAGTTTTTGTGCTTGAGAATCAGAAATAGTCTCCAAGAGGAAAGTGCCACTCCATAAAAGAGAGCAGGCCTTCACAGAGCAAGCATTTGCATTAACACCTTTCTAAATAATAAATGGATTTACCAATGCAAAGGACTCACCGTCTACAGTAAGTGAAACCATGAGGAACTGTGGTGCAACTGGGATGGTCTTTCAATCGTTAGATCATTCCACTTAGGCTTTGTAGATGATTGGGAAGATGATTGTCTTATTGCAATAAAATCCTCCATGATTGCCAGCATCTCTGATGATGTACTGCTTCCAACTGGGGGCCCCCCTTCTCAAGGCAGCGCACCTGCCTTAGGTGACTGTTTATGCCTCAGGTCACACCTACTGAACACCTGATGGAGGGACCAGTCGGCAATTTGGGAAGGTAGCTGCTCAGGCAATCACCCCTCCCTGGGCCTTGCCTACACAATGGAGGGGTATGTGTGAACCCAACCTGTAGACCCAAGTCTGGGAAATACATGTTACCCTGTTACCTGCTATGCATCAGATGCATGGGCCAGCCTACAGGAGTACACAGGGAGGAAGAAGGAAAAGAGGAACCTCAAATGCTGAAGTGGAAGGAGGACAGGTGAAGGTGAATGAAGAAAGAAAGAGGAATGAAAACACAGTGGTGAGACTGATCCAATGTGAGCCACCGAAAATGTGGAACATATTCCAAAATATACCCCAAACACGTTCCCCAAGGGAGGGTAAAAATAAGAGCAAGGGGATAGATATGCAGCACAGAAGAGAAAATATGCTGCAAAGGCTGGGGCCCTGTGGAAGCCAAGCACGAACCCACTAAAGAGCTGTGAGCTCCCTGCAGGTTTAAAAAAAAAGTGAAAAATTTATGAAAGGAGCTACAGAAAGCTTGTCACCCACTAGCCACTCTCAGTGCCTGCACCTGCTCGGTGCT
The DNA here is from genome assembly GCF_021461385.2 of Schistocerca piceifrons. Classification (NCBI taxonomy): domain Eukaryota; kingdom Metazoa; phylum Arthropoda; class Insecta; order Orthoptera; family Acrididae; genus Schistocerca; species Schistocerca piceifrons. Next base: position 721,098 of record NW_025728231.1, read on the forward strand.
GAATATTTCTGGAGTAACTACGACTGCAGGCAAAGCACTGTGCCCTCTCACAGCTGATACAGAACAAATGCTGTCTCTACATAGTTTCTCTGCAGATGTATTACTGCAGAATCAAACTGAATCGTTAAAACTATTTTCCATCACTAAGGATTTAATCTTGTATTTAGCTTATGGTGAAAGTGATTTGATTAATTAGATTTACCTCAATAGTTCTTTCTTGCATACCCGTTTTTAAAGTTGAGCCAAAATACAATGATCCCTGGTGCTTGTGCTAATTGGCAATGAGTGCCAGCGGTATTTCCATAAAAAGCTAATTTAATTTACAGTGATAATCATGCTAACAGACTATTACAGAGCAGTGAATATATAGCCCTGAAAAGACTGAAATTATATTAAATGAATCCTAAACTATCATTAAGAGAATAAAACATAAAATATTGCTATCACACAGTAGTAGCACTTTTATTAATAAGTGAAATAGCTAATGTAAGCTTACTTTGAATAAGGTTCAGGGTTCATTACATAAAAACAATATTTCAAAGTTAATGCTTTAATAAAGTATGCCTAATACTTTCAGTCAAAAAGTATGTAAAAAGTGGTCTTTAATTGAGTGTTACAACCCAAAAAAAATTAAGGTATTTGAAAATAATCAATACAGTATTGTAGTTATATAGTAATACAGTACTAAACTAGTACTAATATTTAGATACTAAAAATTTAACATTGTGTATGTACACTCCTGGAAATGGAAAAAAGAACACATTGACACCGGTGTGTCAGACCCACCATACTTGCTCCGGACACAGCGAGAGGGCTGTACAAGCAATGATCACACGCACGGCACAGCGGACACACCAGGAACCGCGGTGTTGGCCGTCGAATGGCGCTAGCTGTGCAGCATTTGTGCACCGCCGCCGTCAGTGTCAGCCAGTTTGCCGTGGCATACGGAGCTCCATCGCAGTCTTTAACACTGGTAGCATGCCGCGACAGCGTGGACGTGAACCGTATGTGCAGTTGACGGACTTTGAGCGAGGGCGTATAGTGGGCATGCGGGAGGCCGGGTGGACGTACCGCCGAATTGCTCAACACGTGGGGCGTGAGGTCTCCACAGTACATCGATGTTGTCGCCAGTGGTCGGCGGAAGGTGCACGTGCCCGTCGACCTGGGACCGGACCGCAGCGACGCACGGATGCACGCCAAGACCGTAGGATCCTACGCAGTGCCGTAGGGGACCGCACCGCCACTTCCCAGCAAATTAGGGACACTGTTGCTCCTGGGGTATCGGCGAGGACCATTCGCAACCGTCTCCATGAAGCTGGGCTACGGTCCCGCACACCGTTAGGCCGTCTTCCGTTCACGCCCCAACATCGTGCAGCCCGCCTCCAGTGGTGTCGCGACAGGCGTGAATGGAGGGACGAATGGAGACGTGTCGTCTTCAGCGATGAGAGTCGCTTCTGCCTTGGTGCCAATGATGGTCGTATGCGTGTTTGGTGCCGTGCAGGTGAGCGCCACAATCAGGACTGCATACGACCGAGGCACACAGGGCCAACACCCGGCATCATGGTGTGGGGAGCGATCTCCTACACTGGCCGTACACCACTGGTGATCGTCGAGGGGACACTGAATAGTGCACGGTACATCCAAACCGTCATCGAACCCATCGTTCTACCATTCCTAGACCAGCAAGGGAACTTGCTGTTCCAACAGGACAATGCACGTCCGCATGTATCCCGTGCCACCCAACGTGCTCTAGAAGGTGTAAGTCAACTACCCTGGCCAGCAAGATCTCCGGATCTGTCCCCCATTGAGCATGTTTGGGACTGGATGAAGCGTCGTCTCACGCGGTCTGCACGTCCAGCACGAACGCTGGTCCAACTGAGGCGCCAGGTGGAAATGGCATGGCAAGCCGTTCCACAGGACTACATCCAGCATGTCTACGATCGTCTCCATGGGAGAATAGCAGCCTGCATTGCTGCGAAAGGTGGATATACACTGTACTAGTGCCGACATTGTGCATGCTCTGTTGCCTGTGTCTATGTGCCTGTGGTTTTGTCAGTGTGATCATGTGATGTATCTGACCCCAGGAACGTGCCAATAAAGTTTCCCCTTCCTGGGACAATGAATTCACGGTGTTCTTATTTCAACTTCCAAGAGTGTATTTAATTCTCTATTTTATAAAGATTTTTAATATTGCTCTAAATGCCATTATTAGGGCTAGAGTGTCTTTATAAAGGTGTAAATGTCAACCATCTGACTGGATTACTAAATACAAAGTTGTTGGTGACTGGTGAAATACCCAATTCATCCATAACATCTTGGTGGGCATGAAGAATAGCCAAATTGTCCAATCGATTCTGTCCCTTTGTTGATTAGAGATATGACTTCAGACATTTAAGAGTGTTAAATGACCATTCTGATTTTGCTGTCGTGATTGGAACTACTTGGAGAATCTTAATTCACTTCACCACTTCACATAACATTTCTACAACTGCAGGCTCTTGTGTAATGTACTTTCTTACATCAAGCATATTTTTTAAGACCAGTTGTTTTTAATTAGTGATATCAAATAACATATTCAAGAGTAAGTGCTGCCTCTGAATGTCTAGGTCATTTTTGAAAAACTCAGTTGATTTTTCCAAATTTGTTTCACCTCTGTTTACTAAAAGCAAGCACACTTTTCCAACCCATCTGCAATGACCTGTGAGAGTCCAGTTGAAGCAAACCGCTCTGTAATGCAAGATTGCACCATTTCACATACTTCATTGTAACAGCTTTGCAATATTCCTTTTGGGTTTTGAAAGTGTATGGTGTGCTGGCTTTGTTGTTTTCATACTTCTTGGGTATACTTTGATTCCTAGGAAGCGAAGGATCATCAACTTGTGAAGGTTTTTCTTTTAAACACAATTCCCAAAAGTGTTCAGAACTATCACACCTTCCATTCAGTATACAAATCAAGCCCTCATATTTTTTCCAGATCAGCAACACTTAGATGAAGGCATTGAATTTTTTCATTGACATCCTCTACTGGGTTCATTGCATGGCAATAAAGACGTAAAAAGAAGTAAGTCTTTAATTGTAACGTTGACTCAAGGTAGACTGCACATTTTCAACCTGCCTCTGTTTTGTCCTCTGCAGAAAATGTTTCAAAAAACTCTAAAAGTTCTTCAAAGTTTTTCAATATTCAAGACACTAGAAGCTCGCATAGTCCATTGAGTTGGCCAAAGGGGTCACAGACTAGCTTGGTTGATGGCGCTCTCACATCATATGCTTCTGAAAAGTAACATCATTTTGTTGGATTCGCTATGGTATTTATTACGTCCTTGGCTAAAGCCATAATATCCCTCATAGATGAAAGATGTTGGAGACTGTCTACAACTGCCAGGTCTAACCTGTGAGCAGTGCAGTGCATATATCATGCTTTTGGTTGTATATCCAAAAATAACTTTTTTAGTCCTTTGAACTTACCTCTCATATTCGAGGCACCATCATAGTACTGTCCTCCGAAGTTATCCACTGACAAATCAAGATGAGCAAAAACATCTTTTAAAATACTAAACAGAGTGCACTAAAGAGAGTCTCATACAAGCCAATAGACTTCATTGATGATTAAGGAATCATTGACAGTATGAACACAAAATGACACTTGTTCATGAACTGAAGAATCACTTGTTTCATTAACCATAACATAAAAATGTTCAGTCTTCTTGATTGAAGCCAATAAACTTTCTCAACACATACTTTCCTAGTAGATCAATAATCTCTTTTTGAGTATCATGGAACATCCATTTACACCCCGAACGCCCTAAGCAATCTTTAAACTCAGGTACATCATTCTTCCGGAGTTCCAACAACTGAAAACATTTGAGATGATGTCTTCGTGCGATCTAATTGCTAGTCCTTATTGGTATAGGAATTGCACAGTACTAAAAATTTGTCTCAAGAGCTTTCTTCATATTATTGTCTAACTGTTCACTGAATTGGGAGGTCATACTTTGGTTAGTGATAGAATTTAGTTTCAGAACACCTTATTTGTCCATAAAATGTATTTTCATGAAGATGGGATTTTTCCAAAGCCTTTTTCCAGCTAGAAAATCCTATTGAAGTAAATGCATTCTTTTTTTAAGAAAATTGTAATAAATTTTTAGCATCTGCCTATTTGAAGGTTTTGCAAAAGACTTTTTTGGTAGATACTTCATATTCTAGCCATGTATAATTGATCAACTAAGACTTCTGATATGACCTTCCCTTACCAGATTGTCCAGGTTGTGGGTGTGAATAGTTCTTACCCAAAGACAATGAAGCAATTGATGATGCAACAATTGTTGGAGGTTGACTTGCAGTATCAACAACTTCTAAGCGTGCCTTTTTGGTATCACATTTATCCATTGCAAATTTAATTCACAATACACTAAGAGATTAAAGTAAATGAATAAAATATAGTCATACAAATTAGACCACTAGACACTAAAGTCAGAATACTAAACATGTCTGCACCATGCACTGAATCAAACTACCCACACTGAATGACTGTGACAGCAAGGTGGGCTATATATCACCGCAGTGTCATAATGTCTCAAAGCGTCAAGGTGATGCAAGGCGGAGAGTTCCAGGCACTTATGCTCCAGTCCTTTTGATGTCACCACAGTCTCAGTGCTGGCCTACCGGCACCGGCCTTTCCCCAAAATTTCACACACTGGGTCAAATACTAAGTGTGGCTGCAGCACCGTAACACTATCATGATTCACACCCCTCGTTTTCAGTTAACCTGCTTACTACCATAATAATTACTTGTTTTAACTCATTACTGAATGTATCTTAAAAGGGATCTATTGCAAACAAGGAAAATAATAAATTCCAACATAATTTTGGGATTTTAAAAAGCATAATGTAACTAATAATTTTCTAAAATTATTGGGAGAGCTCCCTGCTCCCGTTCCTCCCCACCCAAACGATTCTTGAGGGGGCTCAGGCCCCCTCAGGCCCATGGAGTCAGCGCCTGTGCCAGGTACTCAGCTTTGTTGGAACACATGCCTGAATAGCTGTGCTTGTCCACCTGGACAAAACAGCAGTCACCAAGTTGATACTCAATAATTTACTTGGTTTTATTTTAACGCCATGTAATTTGATTCCATGAGACACATAAGGTAGTGCAGGTGGGAAATATTATTGACAGTTTTCAAATTATTTTGTCTCTTTTATATATATCATGTGCAAGAAGTGTCATTACTGCAGGATATTTATCTATAAAGTGAGTTGCTACCTTGATAGAATTCAAGATTCGAGGGATATTATTTATTCTTAATAGTTTCAATGTTAATTAATGATACTTGTGCAATTGCACAGTTCCGTTCATCAGTTCAACTTAAGTTGTTAAAACTGCTGCATTTTGATAGGTTTAATAAACCTTATAAACAAGTACAACAACATACATGTTTATGTGTGTTTTAAATAAAGCAATAGCAGAGAGAAAATAGTTAGGGAAACATATTAATAACCTTTTGCTAAAATTATCACTGATCACTCTTGTAACACATATTACACCATGGAATCAATTTCAAACTGTGGTAGTTAAGTGTCAAAGAATATTACAAAGTTGTATCATTTATTAAAATCTTACCCTAAAAGAACTTAACAAATACTCGTGTTATATGCCGAAATAAGTTTCCTGAAATTCTTAATTGACATAAGAAGGCAGTTCATGTTTCTGCATGTGAATGTTAAGAAAGAACAACTGAATTGTGTACTCACCATGCACTGCATTAATCCCATAAATGAGACAGCCAATATTCTTGTAGTTGGACCAGGCACTGGGAATTTCATGATCATCTGAAATCTTGTCCTCAGAGCTGCTGCTGGCACTCTTACCACCATCTGCTTCACCAAGATTAACAATGTTTTTCATGTGGGTCTCCATAATTCACCTTCTCTCGCAAGCACCTTCAATATTTTTTTTCACATGTAGAATCACCACATATCTACTGAACTTCAGTCAAAGCCTGACGAAAGTTTCGAAATTTGTGGTAAGTACCTATGTTACCAATCTTCTTAGGTCATTGGTCCCTAGGGTTATACACTATTTAATCTAACTTAAACTAACTTACACTAAGGACAAAACACCTTGCAAACCATGGCAAGGAGTCTCAGGCCGCACAGCTCCCCTGTGCAGCTCGAAGCTCGATGAAGCAATTTTAACTCCTTGCTTTGTGAAAAAGGTGCACACTTATTATTTCTTGCTACATTTCCTTTTGCTTGAGCCCAAAGACACTCAATCACATTGTACATGCAATGGTACGGTGGCAAACAAATAACCTTGTGACCAGCAGTTCTAGCTGATTTCATCATCAATCGTGTATACAAGAGTTTGTGGCTTTTTGAATTCCTAAGGGAGCAAACTGCTGATGTCATTGGCTCCTAGGCTTACACACAACTTAAACTAACTTATGCTAAGGACAACACACACACACCGATGCACAAGTGAAGACTCGAACCTCCAGCAGGAAGGGCCGCACAATCCACGACATGGTGCCCCTAACAGCGGGACCACTCCACATGGCAGTTACGGGCTTAACAAGCTGAAGCAGCTCTGCCTTTTTCGGTTCATCAGTGCAATTAACATTATGTCACTGCAACCAACTTAACAAATCACCTTTTCTGTTTGACATGGTCGGCACTTTGTTCACCTGGTTAGAAAAATAAGGTGCTTTATCTATCATTATAATAGACTCTGGAGGAATGTTCCAAAGAAGTTTATCCTTAAACCGTGAGATGTAGATCGCAGCATTCATTTCTTCGTGGAAATCTCCTGACTACTTTGAAGCAAAAGCCCACAAAGCATTGTTTATGACTGCTGAACTTGTTCCAGCATGGCAAACAATTAATCTGCCACCTTTCCCAGTTGTTTTTCGTAGAACTGAAGAAATTGTGTCATCAGTCCAAATGTGTGAAACACGAGTATTTGTTAAGTTCTTTTAGGGTAAGATTTTAATAAATGATACAACTTTGTAATATTCAAGTCGATCTGTAAATATGACTTTGTCAAAGTCAATAGTGCACATTTTTTCTGAGGAAACTGCAGTGCAAATTTATGATTGTTGAATGTTTTATACCTGAAGTCTAAGGAAATCAGAACCTAAGAAGGTGACGTCATACCCCCGGAAAACAGACCTGCATCATGAAGTGAAACAAAAAGTTTTTTCCTAGTTGGTAATTCACCTTTACAGTAATAATTGTAAATATGGGCACAAATAGCACACTGATTAAAATTGTCAATGGCTTTCACTCGCTTCATACCCTTCCTGCATTTACCTGGCTTGCTAAGCATGAAGTCTTTCTCACCACTATCAAGGCCTATGCATTTTCTCTGAGTCACACGTTTCACTATAGCAGTTCCAATAACAAGCTCATTGGCTGTTTGTTGCACTACATTTGACACACGGAGAATAGGTCCTTCATTATACCTCTCACTTTCAAAGTAATCCTGCACCTGAATATCAAATTCCCTCACTGCCATCCAGCACTAGCTGTTGCAACCGTTAGCTATACTGTCCGGAAGCAACAGGGTTGCTTTCAGTTTCTGCGACTGGAGTGGTCTCTCGGCACAGTAGGTGGATCCATGGATCATCGTGTTTTCACCCATCACTAGGATCTGCATTTCTCTATTGGTTCCTAACCGTACTAACTCAAGACTGAATAAAAATAAGCCATATATTACAGATAACCGTACGCTGTTTTCGTTGTTCAAAATGCCATATTATGTTGTTAATAGCAGAAAATGACATACACATTGGAATGTACCGTAAGCATTGGTAAGAACATTTATACTTCACTTTGGTAAGTTCGTTTTGTGATGTGTGTGGAAATTTCACATGGTCTACTATTTGTTTCTGAGAATACAAAAATCTGAGTTCTTTGTCATCTGCCATCAGATTCTTTACCTGTAATAGGTACACTGTGTGAAGTGTTCTATCCAGGCACACATGCAGCTGTCCTTTGCAGATGGTAATCAGTGGTAGTGTAACAAGGAATCGCCGGATATGACTGTCTGCCTAACAATTTTTTTTTGTGCTGCACTTTTAATTGTTGCACGTAAGTACTCAATAGATTTTCCAACATTTTAAAGGTGTGAAACCTCTGTCTTTTCGTTGGCACATAAAATTCACTTATATAGCAGGTTCAGAATCATAAACAGTAAATTTAGCAGTTTCTTTTATACTTCGTGAATATATTTTCCATCCTTCTTTTTGATCTGGGCTTTGGACCAGCACTGGCAAAGTTAAAAATACATCTTTATGTTGTCTTTTGCTTTTTTATATTTTTTTCAATTTCTAAGTTTTTGTCTGATAGCATTGTTCTATTCGTTCTGTGCTGCAATTGGCAATTTGTTTCTGTGTGGTAATTTTCAAAACTGGGAATGACACACACCTTGCAAGTTTTACATTCGTACTTGCTTTTTTAATGCACTTTCTGTTTCCAGCAAACAATGCATCTAGACAGTAGCCTACTTTACTAAGAATGCTCACTTGTTATACTGTTTGGAAAATCCCTTCCCAAAAACCTTTGAGGATTATCATCAGAATACCTTCCCCTGCCAGCTTTTCTGCACTCTGATGCATACATTTCTGGAAGTTCCCTTACCAGCAACCGATGAACTCTATCAGAAGCATACTACCTGTTAGTGATCTGTGAAGGACATGAGCATTTAAAACACACAGATCAAGAATGTGCAAAACGAACTCCTTATACCAGTTCATTGTTTTTCGTATACATCTGTCAGAGCTAAGCAGCCTATCAGAATGGTCAACTGATACCAAATTCAAGTTATATTCTACAATGATTTGTGGTTTCTTAATTTTCTCTCTAATATTCCTGTCAACAATTTCTGTGGTGTTACATGTGGTCAATGTCCACACTTCCCTTTTGTCACACCACTTTATTTGTTAGTGCAAATAAATTTAATGTCTTTCCATTTCAGTTTCTGCAGAACTTTCAGCATGTTGCATCTGTTCTTATGGATAGTGCCACATGCGTTTGTCCCATGAGTGTGAAGCCAGGAAAATTTCTGCGCTTAAGTACCAATTATCGAGGTAGTGGGTATTGTCCACGTTCTAAAAACAGTTTTATTAGTGTCGCCACTACATCACTACTTTTCCTCAAATTGTGGAACTTAGTTTCTGTTGATGTCCCTGTAGAAAAATGAAATCTAAGACAGACAGTCTTACAATCACATAACACAAATGTTTTTCGTCTGAATATACTCTTGTTTCAATGGAATGAATTGTGTGAAAGATAAGCGTCCTTTAAATAATAACAAACTTTCATCATTGCAGAGTTTCTTATGTGGATTAATTGCACAATGGAAAGCTGTACAAACTCTGTCATCAGTGTTCCTCATTTTAAATAATTAATCTCCTCCAGTATTGGCAGAGTTGTCACTGAAATTTAACATTCTTGTAAGTAACAAAAAACTGTCCCATGACATCATTTTCATTGAAGTCAAATTCATCATTAAGACATGATTTCTTCATAGGTATTTCACCATCACTTTCTGAGTCTTCAGATTCAGAAATACTAACATGTCTTGTTGAAACACCAGACTGCATTGAAACACTTGTTGAGATGGAAGGTTTATCACTACAGCTTTCCAATTCTGTGGAAGAGCTGAAACTTTCGTCAAAATCATATAGTTCATCCTCACTGTTGCTCCTTGTAAGAATCTCCATGATTTCTTCCTCAGTGCACCAACCACGTCTGCCACTTTCTTTGTAAAACATGATAGGAAAAAAAGACTAAAGAAAATTCTGATGAACACAAACCTGTAGTTTGAAGCCTAGGCCCACAACAGACAGAGGTTCTGATGACAAGCTATTAGCCAGAACTGTGAGAGGCCACTGAGGCAGGGGGCGGGAAGTCGACTGTACAAGTTACCTCATCATCAGCACTCAGGTAGCGGTGCATCTGTACTCATCATAAGTGCTCAGGGGCCAGCAAACTGGTGCGACTGAACTCATCAACAGCAGTAAGGGGTAAACCAGCACCCGCAACTATACTCTGTAGCACCCATGGAGCGGCAGGCAGCATGTCGAGTAAACTCATCAACAGCAGTCCAAGGGTTAACACTAAGTGAAATATTTATGAATGAGCTGCAGAAAGCTTCTCACCAGATAGCCACTTTCAGTAAAAACACTTACTACAATGCTTTGTTTCCCTTGCATCAAAAAACTAAGGATAAAATTTATGAAAGAAACTGCCGACTGCTTCTCACCAATAGCCACTCTTGGTAGATAGAGTTACTCAAGCATCTGGCCCTGGGTGGAGGATCAGGATGAAGAGTGAGCATGATCCAGCTCCATCACAGTAAAGGCAGCATAGTAACACTCACCATTCTGAGAAGGGAAGGATATCATCTGAGCCGCCTCTGTTTGCTTCTGGTGGAGGAAGTCAGGGTGATAGTGAGAGGAGCTCGAAATTTTCACAGAAAGTGGTGGTGATAGCAATAGGGTCCACACTGACATGGTCTGCCACAGTTCAGCCAGAAAGTGGGGAATGGATCCAGGCCAGTAATTAGGGAATGGATCTTGGTCCCAGAGAGCCGTCACAGATTGGCCCACATGATGGTAGACGGGTGGAAACTGAGGAAGAAGAAGAAGTAAGAGGTGCATCAAACATTGAAGTGGAGGAAGGCTGTGAGAAGTTGAACAAAGAAAGGAAAAAGGAATGAGAAACAGTGGTGAAACTGTTCTTATGTCAGCTACAGACACGCCACCCATGATCCCCAATAGACGGGGGGGGGGGGGGGGGGGGGGGGATTTATATATATATATTTTAAGAGGGTAGACATGTAGTACAGAAGGGAAAAGGGTTCTGCAAAGGCTAGGGCCCTGTGGTAGCCAAGCACGAACCTTCCAAAGATGGGCAAGCACCCTGTGGAACAAGGGGGAACCTATGAGACAAGCTGCAGAAGGCTTCACACAGACTAGCCACTGTTGGTGGATACTGGCTACTATAATGCACAACTCATCTCCCTTGCATCTAGAAACTAATGAAAAATTTATGAAAGAAGTCTCAGAAAGGTGCTCACCCACTAGACACACTTGGTTGATACAGTTACTACAACCTCTCACTTGCTTCCATTACCTCTTAACACAACGTGAAAGCAGTAGCAGAAAACATCACACCCTGTAGATGCTTTTTGTAGCTGTAGTTACTACAATACCTTGCCTCTTATTACTAACTGGAAAATTTATGAAAGAAGCTTCAGAAAGTTTCTCACACACTAGCCTGTCATTGTAGATATACTTCATTGACCAATTCAATCATCTCCCTTGCATCTTAAAAATAAGTAAAAAAATTATTAATGAAGTTGTAACAAGCTAACCACACACTATCCACTCTTCGTAAATATAGTTACAGCACTACTTTACTAATTCCCCTAGCCAATATTTGTAAGTAAAATATTTATGAATGAATCTGCAGGAATCTTCCTCGCCATCAGTCACTATCTGTAGATGATGTTACTGCGCAACAGTACAGATCATCCTAGATTCGTAACCCTAGGTGAGAAATTTATGGAAGAAGCTGCAAAAAGCTTCTCTACCAACATTCACTGTCTGTAGATATAGTTACTGAACACCTGTACATGTTGAACTTGGTTCATCACTCTAGATGAAAAATTTATGAAATGAGCTCCAGAATGCTTCATATCCATTTGCAACTCCCTGTAGATATAGTTATTGCACAGCCGTACACATCTCCCTTGATTCTTTCCCTTAAGTGCAAAATTTATGAAAGAGGCTGCAGGAAGCTCCTCTACCACCAGTTACTATCTGTACATATGGTTACAGTACAGCTCAACACGTCACACTTGCTTCTTAACGAGAGGAAAAAAAATTATAAAAGAAGCTGCAGACAGATTCCTTACCACCAGACACTATCTATAGATATAATTACTGTGTAGCAGTAAACATCACCCTACATTCTTACCCCAGGCAAAAAATTTATGAAACAAGCTGCAGGAAGCTTATCTACCACCAGTAACTATATGTAGATAGAGTTACAGCACAGCTGAACACATCACAACTGATTCTTAAACAGACGAAAAATTTTTGGAAAAAGGCGCAGAAGTGTTCCTTATGATCATTCATTATCTGAAAGTATAGTTATGGCAGAGCTGTACATGTTGAATATGATTCTTAACCAGAGTAAAAAATTTATGAAAGAAGGTACAGAAACATTCCACACAACCATTCACAATCTGTAGATATAATTACCACACAGTTCTACACATTGAACTTGGTTCTTAATCCTGTGTGAAAATTTATGAAAGAAGCTGGCAAAAGCTTCTTACCCACTTGCAACTCCCTGTAGATATAGTAACTGTTTACTTGTACACATCGCCCTGTATTCTTAACCCTAGCTGAAAAACTTATGAAACAAAAAAACTGGAGAATGCTTCTCTACCATAAGTCACTATCTGAAGATATAGATGTGACACAGCTGTAGTGTCACCAATGATTCTTAACCAGAGGAAAATATTTATGAAAAAAGCTGCAGAAAGCTTTCTTACCACCAGTCATTATCTGTAGATAGAGTTAATGCACAGATGTACACATCGCCTTGAAACTCTACCCTACGCAAAAGACTTATAGAAATAGCTGAAGAAAGCTTCCAACCAGCATTTGCAAGATGAATATATATGTACTGCTTAGCTGTGCATATCGCCTAGATTTTCACCTCTAAATGACGAAGTTATGGAAGAAGGAGCGGAAAGCTTCCTTACCGACATTCACAATCTGCAGATACAGTTACTCCACAGCTGTATGTATCACCTTTATCTTCTACCCTAGGTGAAGAAGTTATGAAAGAGTCTGCAGACAGCTGCCTTACCAATATTCACCATCTGCAGGTATAGCTACTGCACAGCTGTACATATCGCCTTGATTTTCTACTCTATGTGAAGAAGTACTGGAAGGAGCAGCAGAGAGCTTCCTTAAAAACATCTACCATCTGCAGATATTGTTACTGCACAACTGTACTTATCACCTTTATTTTCTATCCTAGGTGATGTGGTACTGGAAGGAGCTACAGAAAGCTCCCTTGCCAACATACACCATCTGCAAATATAGTTACTGCACAGCTGTATATATCTCTTATTTTCTACCCTAGGTTTATTGTTATGGTTTTAGGGTGCAAAACCTCTATGGTAGGTCACGAAATCGTCCACAAAGAGGGAGTCTGAGACATTAGGAAAGAGACAATCCATAATTGGATTTATGGCAATGGCAAACAGTACAACACATAGCACAGAGCCCTGGGCTACCGCGTTTTCTTGAGAGAAACTATGAGAGAATGTAATGTTCACCCACACTTTAAGTGTGTGATCTGCCATAAATTCATGAATAAAAACGGGCAGTCGACCTCGAAAGCCCCAAAAGAACAGTAAGTGGAGGATACCTGTCCTCCAACAGGTATCGTATGCTCTCTCCAGATCAAAAAATATTTCTACTGTTTGGCGTTTCCTGATAAAATTGTTCATGATGTAAGTGGAGAGAGCAACAACATGGTCAACTGCAGAACGATGCTTTTGGAAACTGCATTGGGCAGGTGTTAAAATATTTCAGGACTCCAGCCAACAGGCTAAACAGCAATTCACCATATGCTCCAAAACCTTACGTACACTACTCATGAGAGAAATGGGGTGATAGCTAGGGGAGAGATGTTTGTCCTTCCTAGGTTTCAGAACAGAAACTATGATACCTTCCTGCCATCTTCTGGGAAAAGTACTGTCGGTCCAAATTCGATTATAAAGGCGAAGGTGGTAACGCAGACTAGGGTATGATAAATGCAGCAACATTAGGACATGGATGCCATCGGGTCCTGGGGCAGAAGAGAGAGAAGAAGAGAGTGCTTGTTGTAGTTCCCACATGGAAAAAACAGTATTACAGCTTTTGCTATTTTGAGAGGAGAAAGCAAGAGGTCGCACTTACACTGCACATTTCTTCAGGAGAAAAGCAGGCGGGTAATATGAAGAGCTCGAAATCTCAGCAAAGTGTTGATCCAATGAGTTAGAAATTGCAATGGGGTCCACTAATGTACCATGTGCGACAGTGAGCCCAGAGACCGGGGAGAAACTAGGTGCGCCAGATAACCCTCGAATCTGACTCCAAACTTCCGAGAAGCGAGTGAAGGTGTTAAATGAGCTAGTGAAGTCCCAGCTTGCCTTCTTGCTATCGCGAATGACGTGACGGCATCGTGCACGGAAATGCTTATAGCGGATACAGTTGCCCAAGTAGGATGGTGTCGGAAAACCCGAAGAGCACATCGCCACTTACGCTTTGTGCAAGGCATGCCTCATTCCACCAAGGAACTGGGGGCTGCCAGGGCAAATCGCAGGTGCAAGGTATTGAATGATCCACAGCTGTAAGAATAACTTCTGTAATATGAGTGACCTCATCATCGATGCTAGGAAAGTGACGGTCATCGAATGCTGCTAGAGACAAAAAATGTGTCCAATTGGTTTGGACAAACTTCCAGCATCTCACGTGCATATATGGCAGTTGTGGCTGCAATATAAGGACACATGGAAAGTGGTCACTCAAGTGTGTAACAGCAAGAGCAAATCATTCGAAGCACCAAGCTAGCAGAACAAAACCGACCAGAAGGTCCAAATCAGAGAAATTTGTTGTAGAGGCAGACAAAAATGTAGGGTCCCCAGTGTTGAGGCAAACAAGATCTGCTTGATGGAAGACGCCTATCAATAGTGAGCCATGTGGACAAGGTCACAGAGATCCCCAAAGTGGATGGTGGGCACTGAAGTCCCCAACCAGCAAATAGGGTGGTGGTGGTGGGGGAGGGGGGGTGGAAGCTGACCAAGAAGATGAAGGAAATCAGCTCTTGCCATTGGTGTGGACTATGAAATGTATACAGTACGAAGAGAGAAGTTGTATCCAGAAAGGGAAAGACGGACAGTGGCAATGACAGCTTGGAAGGAACTTTTTAAGGGGATTGGGTGATAATGGAGAGTATCATGGAGAAGAATTGTGAGTCCCCCATGTGCTGGAATGTCTTCAACAGAGGGGAGATCAAATTGCACTGACTGATAATGGGGGAAAACAAAGCGATTGTGGGGACACAGCTTTGTTCCCGAAGACAGAAGATGACCAGCCAGTAGGATCATAAGAGGATAGGCAATTGATACCAATTGGCTCAAATGCCGCTGATATTCCAATGGATAATGGACATAGAGTGGACAGAAAAGGCAAGAATGTGACCAAGGTTGCCCTCAACTCAACGACTGTTCAGAGCCCGCGGCTGACAGCGTGGAATGGCATTCTGCTGAACGCAGAAGATCCTGATCCATATGTTGTGGTAGCAGCTCCTACGACCAGCGATCGGCCTGTTGATCGGCCACCTGCAGTGTGCCTCAGCAACACAGAAGACAGCTGAGGGCGGTTACCACCAGATCGTGCTGTAGATGAGACATGCCATGGCAGAGAAGGAGAGGAACTCGGTTTCTTATTAGTCTTCTTGAAAACAGGACGTTGAGATTAAGGAGGAATCGGTGGTTGTGAAGTTGGCGTACGTAAAAAATCTTCACAAGTAGACTCTTTTTTGGAAGTCCAGGAATCTGATTTTGGGGCTTGGGATTTAGCAGAACCCAATGAAGACTGCACCACAGAGTGAGCAGCTGAGAGTGGGGAGGTTCAACGTACGACCTCTGCGCTGGCTGATCTGATAACTGTGGCATTAAACCTGAGATCACAAGTCTGCATGGCTGCCTCCTTTGTAGGCCGAGGAGAGGCAAGGCCAATGCTGTATTTACCTGTGTGAGGCACAGTGGGTTTCGACTGGCAAATAACTTTCGAACAGCAAATGTCGACACCTTTTCCTTCACGCTGATTTACTGAATGAGCCGTTTGTCTTTAAAAATGGGACAATCTCAAGAGGAAGCAGCATGGTCACCCACACAGATGATGCAACAAGGGGATGGAGGTAGACAAGCATCCTCAAGGGCATTCTTGCCACACACAACGCATTTGGCCAGATTGGAACATGACTGACTGGTATGACTAAACCGCTGACACCGATAGCAACACGTAGGGTTTGGGATGTGAGGGTGAACAGAAATTATCTCGTAGCTCTCTTGTATGTTCAATGGAAGTTGAACTCTGTCAAATGTCAAGAAGACAGTACGGGTTGGAACAAAGACCATGTCAACCCTTTTCATGACTCAATGAACAGCCGTTATGCCCTGGTCAGACAGTTAGTTTTGAATTTCCTCAACAGACAATCTGTCGAGGGAGCGCGTATAAACGACCGCACATGATGAACTAAAAGCGTAGTGCACTTCCAACTGGACAGGGAAAGTGTGTAGCAGTGAAGTAGGCAGAAATTTTTGTGCCTGGAGGGCACCGACTGTTTCTAACAAGATGCCATTTTGTAATAGGGAACAAGACTTAACAGGATCTGCAATTGCATCAAGACCTTTCTGAATAATGAAAGGGTAGACTGGGGGGGGGGGGGGGAGTCTTGACCTTCATCTGACCAAGAAACAACAAGGAACAGTGGCCCTGATGGAAGAATTAGCGGTGGTCGAGACTCATTTAACTTTCACTTATGAGCAGACATAGTAGATAATGAGGAAACCATTGCAGAAGTAGCCCCCCATGATTACCGGCATCTTTGATGGCACGTTCCTTCCTTGTGGGGGCTCTCTCTGAGTGCACTCATGCCTTAGGTGACTGTTCACACCTCAGGTCACACCTTCCATGTAACAGACGGAGGAAACTTTCGTAAGGCATCAGCTCGGGTAATCACATCTCCCATTGCATGGCAGTTACCAGGGGGTACAAACGTATGCTAGTTGTCTACTTGGGGCAGAGAATAAAGCATGGGAATGCATGGGACAGCCTTCAGACATGCACAGGGAGGAAAAAAGATAAAAGAGGAACAAAGAAAAGGAAAGGAAAGAGAGGTCTCAAATGCTGCAGCAGAGAAAATAGTAAAGAAAAGAGGTGAGCAAAAGAGGAAAACAGAAGGAGGACAAAGACTTGCCAGTAGAGCAATCGAAAAAGAGAGACTGTTTCACAGTTTCGAGCATCTGTCTCCATATGTAGGAATTAACGTACTCCAAGTGGAGAGAGAGAGAGAGAGAGAGAGAGAGAGAGAGAGAGAGAGAGAGAGAGAGAGAGAGAGAGAGAGAGAGAGAGAGCGTGCAATGGTGTGATGTGAGGGGGGGGGATGGGGGAGATGGGGGATGGAGGAGGATGTGGAATAAGAAGGTATAGAGCCCAGAAAGAAAGGAAGACTACACTAGCTAGCACTGCTGCCCTCGGTACACACGTATCTACAAAAGAGTTGTGAACCCCGTGGGGGGGGGGGGGGGGGGCATGTCTCCTCAAGGTCATGAAGTACTAAGAGGAACTGAAGATAGATACCTTAAAAACATTCACGATCTACAGATATAGTTACCACACAGCTGTATATGTCACTTTTATGTTCTACCATAGGTGAAGAAATAATGGAAGGAGCTACAGAAAGTTTCTTTACCAACATTCAACATCTGGAGGTACACTCAGTGCAGAGCTGTATATATCTCCTTCATTTTCTTCTCTAAGTGAAGAAGTACTGGTAGGAGCTGCAGAAAGCTTCCTTACCAACATTCACAATATGCAGATATAGTTACTGCACAACTTTATATATCCCCTCTATTTCCTACCCAATGTGAATAAGTACTCGAAGGAACTGAGAAAGTTTCCTTACCAACATTCACCACCTGTAGAAATAGTTAACGCACAGCTTCTTTTTTTTTTTTTTTTTTTTTTTTTTTTTTTGTGGTTTTAGGGCGCACAACTTCAATGGTCATTAGCGCCCTGGCTACATTAAGAATGCACCGCGAGGCACAAGTTTAAAATAACAACTAAAATGGAAAACACGATAAAAGACAGACTGACTGGCATAGGATTAAAAAACAGCATCATCAAATGTCCTGAGAGAGGTTTGTCAAATTGATAAAACGAAGAACACGAGCAGCTGCTCGTGGGTCATCCGCTAAAATGGCATCTAAAGTACATGGCAGGTTATGATCTAGACGCAGTGTGTTAAAATCCGGACAGGACATTAAAATGTGGCGGACCGTCAGCAATTGTCCACATGGGCAGAACGGCGCCGGTGCAGCCGTCAGCAGATGGCGATGGCTGAACCGGCAGTGTCCAATTCATAACTTGGCCAAAACTACCTCCTCCCACCGAGAAGGGTGGGAGGATGACGTCCAAGCCACGGGAAGAGGTTTTAAGGCCTGAGGCTTGTTGTCTGTAAGTGCAGCCCAATCGGCATACCACAGCGATAAAATGCGCTGACAAATAACCCTGCTAAAATCGGATGAAGAGACACAACAAGAAGCTGTCCGAGGCTGGAGGACCGCAGCCTTGGCCGCGGCATCTGCAGCTTCGTTCCCAGGGATACCGACATGGCCAGGGACCCACATAAAGCTAACCGGAGAACCGACGTCCACCAGCTGCCGAAGAGAGCATTGGATCCGGTGCGTGAAAGGGTGAACCGGATATGGATCACTGAGGCTCTGGATGGCGCTCAGGGAATCGGAGCAGATGACATAAGCAGAATGTCGGTGGCAGCAGATGTAAAGAACAGCCTGGCAGAGGGCAAAGAGCTCAGCTGTGAAGACCGAACAATGTCCATGGAGCCGGTATTTGAAACTTTGTGCCCCGACAGTAAAGGAACACCCGACCCCGTCATTGGTCTTAGAGCCATCTGTATAAATGAAAGTCATGTTGATGAACTTCGAACGAAGTTCCACAAAACGGGAGAGGTAGACCGAACCGGGGGTAACCTCTTTAGGGAGCGAGCTGAGGTCAAGGTGAACGCGAACCTGAGCCTGGAGCCAAGGTGGCGTGTGGCTCTCGCCCACTCGAAAGGTTGCAGGGAGTGAAAAATTAAGGTGTTGAAGGAGGCGACGAAAGCGAACTCCAGCAGGTAGCAGGGCAGAGACATACAACCCGTATTGACGGTCGAGAGAGTCGTCAAAAAAGGAACGATAAGACGGGTGGTCGGGCATTGACAGTAGCCAACAGGCATACCGACAAAGCAGTATATCGCGCCGGTAGGTGAGTGGCAATTCGCCAGCGTCAGCATGTAGACTATCTACGGGACTAGTATAAAACGCTCCGATCGCAAGTCGTAAACCCCGATGTTGTATGGAGTTGAGGCGGCATAAGATGGATGGCCGTGCAGAGGAGTATACGAAGCTCCCATAATCCAGCTTGGAGCGGACGATCGACCGATATAGACGAAGTAGGATGGTTCGATCCGCTCCCCACGACATACCACTGAGAACACGGAGGACATTTAAAGAACGGGTACAACGGGCAGCCAAATATGACACATGTGGAGACCAGCTAAGTTTCCTGTCAAATGTAAGGCCTAAAAATTTGGTTGTCTCCACGATTGGGAGAGCAACGGGACCGAGTTGTAAGGACGGTGGGAGAAACTCTTTGTAGCGCCAGAAGTTAATACAGACCATCTTCTCGGCAGAAAAACGGAAGCCATTGGCGACACTCCAGGAGTAAAGACGGTCAAGAGAATGCTGAAGACAGCGCTCCAGGACACGTGTACACTGCGCGCTGCAATAGATGGTAAAATCGTCCACGAAAAGGAGCCTGATACATCAGCTGGGAGGCAATCCATTATTGGATTGATCGCGATGGCGAAGAGAGCGACGCTCAAAACTGAGCCGTGTGGCACCCCATTCTCCTGGCGAAAGGTGTCCGACAGGACAGGACAGGACAGAACCCACACGTACCCTGAACTGTCGATCCATTAAAAAGGAACGAATAAAAAGAGGGAGGCGACCGCGAAGGCCCCATGTATGCATGGTGCGGAGAATGCCCGCCCTCCAACAGGTGTCGTAAGCCTTCTCCAAATCACACAGCCGCGGTCGGGCGCTTCCGCAAGAAGTTATTCATAAAGAAGTTCGACAAGGTAACCAGATGGTCAACAGCAGAGCGGCGCCTACGAAATCCACATTGTACATTGGTAAGTAGGCGTCGAGACCCGAGCAGCCAACCAATCGAGAGTTAACCATTCGCTCCATAACTTTACAGACACAGCTGGTAAGCGAGATGGGTCGATAACTGGAAGGCAAGTGCTTGTCCTTCCCCGGCTTAGGAATCGGGACAACAATAGACTCGCGCCAGCATGCGGGAACATGTCCCTCAATCCAGATGCGATTGTATGTACGAAGAAGAAAACCTTTACCCGCAAGAGAAAGGTTCTTCAGCATCTGAATATGAATAGAATCAGGCCCTGGAGCAGAGGACCGTGATCAGCCAAGTGCGTTTTCGAGTTCCCGCATGGTGAATGGGGCATTATAACTTTCACGATTCGAGGAGCGGAAGTTACGTGGCCTAGCCTCCTCTGCCTGTTTGCGGGGGAGGAAGGCAGGGTGGTAATGAGCGGAGCTCGAAACCTCTGCGAAAAAGCGGCCGAAGGCATTGGAGACATCCTCAGGGGCCACAAGGACGTCATTCGCGACCGTCAAGCCAGAAACTGGTGAGTGGACCTTAGTGCCAGATAGCCGGCGCAGGCTACCCCAGACAACAGAAGAAGGAGTAAAACTGTTGAAGGTGCTTGTGAAAGCAGCCCAGCTGGCTTTCTTGCTTTCTGTAATAATACGACGACACTGAGCACATAATCGTTTATAATTGATACAATTCGCCACTGTAGGGTGGCGTTTAAAGGTGCGTAAAGCACGTCGACGAGCACGTAAAGCATCTCTACATGCTGCAGTCCACCAGGGGACCGGTATGCGACGTGGAGAAGAAGTAGGGTGAGGGATGGAATATTCAGCAGCAGTGAGAATGACATCCGTGAGGTGTGCGACCTGACGATCGCAGCTTGTGAAGGTTTGATCCTGAAAGGTCGCCCTGGAAGAGAAGAGCCCCCAGTCAGCCTTGGAGATGGTCCAACTAGAGGAGCACGGAGAGGGGGTATGCTGCAGGAGATGGATAACACACGGGAAGTGGTCGCTCGAATATGTATCAGAAAGTGCATACCACTCAAACCGGAGTGCAAGTTGGGGAGTACATATAGAGAGGTCTAAATGGGAATAGGTGTGAGATGTGTCCGAAAGAAAAGTAGGGGCGCCAGTATTGAGGCAGACAAGAGTGAGCTGGTGGAAAAGGTCTGCTAACAGGGAGCCCCTCGGGCAGGATGCTGGAGAGCCCCAAAGGGGATGGTGGGCATTGAAGTCTCCAGTTAACAAAAATGGTGCAGTTAGCTGAGCAATAAGTTGCATCATGTCTGCCCTGGTAACGGCAGATGACGATGGAGTGTAAACGGTACAAATGGAAAATGTAAAAGTGGGAAGAGTAATGCGGATGGCAACTGCCTGCAGGCCAGTGTGCAACGTGATGGGATCATAGTAAATATCATCCCGGACCAGCAACATAACCCCTCCATGAGCTGGGATACCTACCACAGGGGGTAGGTCAAAACGCACAGAGGTGTAGTGTGCCAAGGCAAAGTGATCGCATGGGCGTAGCTTCAATTTCTGGAGGGCTACGACTAGCGGACGGTGCAAGCGGAGCAGCAACTTCAGGTCCTCTCGGTTGGAGCGAATGCTGCGAATATTCCAGTGAATAAGTGCCATCGTAAGAAGAAAGGAAAATGAAAGAAGGGGTCACCTCGAAGGCCGCTGAGGGTCTGGTTTCGAGCGAGCACCGCTGCCGCTATCAGTAGGCGGACAGTCATCGTCCATTGGGTATATAGGTTCATCGGCCATCTTGGGAGGATGGCCGGGAGGGGGAGCTTCCTCCGCCAGTGAACGGCCAGATGTTCGGCTACCAGCGGTGCGGCCAGGCGAAACGGATGACGGCATGGGGCAGCAACCGCTGGGTGGCGCAGGAGAAGAAATGCGCCGTGGCGAAGAAGGACAACTGTGCTTCCTATGAGCCTTCTTGGAAGGACGTTTGGTGGAAGTACCGGTCGAAGGCTGGGAGGTCGAAGTACGTATGAAGTCTGCACAGGACGGTTCCTTCTTGAAGGAACATGCATCTGACTTCTGGGTCTTCGTCTTAGCAGAAGCTGATGAAGTGGCTGTGCTGAAGGTCAGATCGCATGTCTGGGTTGCCACCTTCCTGGTAGTCCGAGGAGAGGCGAGGATAGTACTCTATTTCCCTTACTATCTACCCCTGATGAAGAAAAACTGTAAGGAGCTGCAGAAAGGACCACTTCTAACATTCACCATCTGTAGACATAGTTAGCGCACACCTGTACATGTTTCCCTTTCTTTCTACCCTTGATGAAGAAGAACTGTAAGGATCCTCAGAAAGCACCATTTCCAACATTCACCATCTCTAGACACAGTTAGTGCACACCTGTACATGTCTCCCTCACTGTCTAAGCTGGATGAAAAAGAATTGTAAGGAGCTGCAGAAAGCACCCTCTCCAACATTCTCCATCTGTAGACATAATTAGCTTTCATCTATACATATCTCCCTTACATTCTACCCTAGATGGAGAAGAACCATAAGGAGATGCAGAAAGCACCATTTCCAACATTCACCATCTGTAGACATACATAGCGCACAGCTGTACATCTCTTCCTTTCTTTCCACCTTAGATGCAGGAGAACTGTAAGGGTCTGCAGATAGCATTCTTACCAACATTCACCATCTGTGGACACAAATAGTGCACTGCTGAGTATGTCTAATTTACTTTCTATCCTAGGCGAAAAAGAACTGTAAGGAGCCTAAGAAAGCACCATTTTCCAACATTCACCATCCGTAGACATAGTTAGCACACAGGTGTAAATATCTCCATTACTTTCTACCCTACGTGAAGAAGAACTGTATGGAGCTGCAGAAAACTTTCTTACAAATATTCACCATCTGTGGACATAAACATTGCACTGCTGAGTATGTCTCCTTTACTTTCTATCCTAGGCAAAAAAGAACTGTAAGGAGCCTCAGAAGCACGATTTCCAACATTCACCATCTCTAGTCATAGGTAACGCACTGCTGTACATGTCTCATTTACTTTTTAAACGAGGTGAAGACGAACTGTAAGGAGCTGCAGAAAGCAACATTTCCAACATTCACCATCTGTAGACATAGTTATCGCACACCTGTACATGTCTCCCTTACTCTCTACCATAGGTGAAGGGGAATTGTAAGGAGCTGCAGAAAGCAACATTTCCAACATTCACCATCTCTAGACATAGGTAGCGCACAGCTGTACATGTCTCCCTTACTTTCTACCCTATGTGAAGCAGAACTGTAAGGAGCTGCAGATAGCTCTCTTACCAACATTCACCATCTGTGGACATAAATAGTGCACTGCTGAGTATGTCTCGTTTACATCCTATCCTGGGCGAAAAAGAACGGTAAGGAGCCTCAGAAAGCATCGTTTCCACCATTCACCATCCGTAGACTTTGTTAGCGCACAGCTGTACATGTCTCCCTTACTTCGTACCCTAGGTGAAGAAGAGCTGTAAGTAGCTGCAGAAAGCACCATTTCTAAAATTAAAAATCCGTTGGCATACATAACGCACAGCTGTACATATCTCCCCTACTTTGTAACCTAGGTAAAGAAGAAGAGAAAGGAGCTGCTGAAAGCACCCTTTCCAACATTCACCATCTGTAGACATAATTAGCTCACACCTGTACATGTCTCCCTTCCTTTCTACCCTAGGTCAACGAGGACTGTAAGGAACCTCAGAAAACACCATTTCCTACATTCACCTTCTCGAGACATAGTTAGCGCACACCTGCCCTTGCCTCCCTTACTTTCTACGCTTGATGAAGAAGAACTGTAAGGAGCCTCAGAAAGCACCATTTCCAATATTCACCATCTGTAGACATTACTAGCGCACAGCTGTAGATGTCTCACTTCCTTTCTACCCTAGGTGAAGGAGGACTGTAAGGAGCCTCAGAAAGCAACATTTCCTACATTCACCTTCTCTAGGCATTGTTAGCGCACACCTGACCTTGCCTCCCTTACTTTCTACGCTTGATGAGGAAGAACTGTAAGGAGCCTCAGAAAGCACCATTTCCAATATTCACCATCTGTAGACAATACTAGCGCACAGCTGTAGATGTCTCCCTTTCTTTCTACCCTAGGTGAAAGAGGACTGTAAGAAGCCTCAGAAAGCACCACTTCCAACATTCACCATCTGTAGACATTACTGGCGCTCAGCTGTACATGTCTCCCTTCCTTTCTACCCTAGGTGAAGGAGGACTGTATGGAGCCTCAGGAAGAACCATTTCCTACTTTCACCTTCTCTAGACATAGTTAGCGCACACCTGACCTTGCCTCCCTTACTTTCTACGCTTAATGAAGAAGAACTGTAAGGAGCCTCAGGAAGCACTATTTCCAACATTCACCATCTGTAGACATTACTAGCGCACAGCTGTACATGTCTCCTTTCCTTTCTACCCTAGGTGAAGGCAGACTCTAAAGAGCCTCAGAAAGCACCATTTCCTACATTCACTTTCTCTAGATATAGTTAGCGCACACCTGACCATGCGTCCCTTACTTTCTACGTTTGATGAAGAAGAACTGTAAGGAGCCTCAGAAAGCACCATTTCCAACATTCACCATCTTTAGACATTACTAGTGCACAGCTGTACATGTTTAACTTCCTTTCTACCCTAGGTGAAGGAGGACTGTAAAGAGCTTCAGAAAGCACCATTTCCAACATTCACTATCTGTAGACATTACTAACGCACAGCTGTACATGTCTCCCTTCCTTTCTACCCTAGGTGAACCAGGACTGTAAGGAGCCTCAGAAAGCACCATTTCCTACATTCACAATCTGTAGACATTACTAGCGCACAGCTGTACATGTCTCCCTTCCTTTCTACCCTAGGTGAAGGAGGACTGTAAGGAGCCTCAGAGAGCACCATTTCCAACATTCACCATATGTAGACATTACTAGCACACAGCTGTAATGTCTCCCTTCCTTTCTACCCTAGGTGAAGGAGGACTGTAAAGAGCTGCGGAAAGCACCATTTCCAACATTCACCATCTGTAGGCATAGTTAGCGCACACCTGACCTTGCCTCCCTTACCTTCTACGCTTGATGCAGAAGAACTGTAAGGAACCTCAGAAAGCACCATATCCAACATTCACCATCTGTAGACATTACTAGTGCACAGCTGCACACGTCTCCCTTCTTTTCTACCCTAGGTGAAGGAGGACTGTAAGGAGCTGCGGGAAGCACCATTTCCTACATTCACTTTCTCCAGACATAGTTAGCACACACCTGACTTTGCCTCCCTTACTTTCCACGCTTGATGAAGAAGAACTGTAAGGAGCCTCAGAAAGCACCATTTCCAACATTCACCATCTTTAGACATTACTAGTGCACAGCTGTACATGTGTCCCTTCCTTTCTACCCTAGGTGACGGAGGATTGTAAGGAGCCTCAGAAAGTACCATTTCCTACATTCACTTTCTCTAGACATAGTTAGCACACACCTGACCTTGCCTCCCTTACTTTCTACGCATGATGAAGAGAACTGTAAGAAGCCTCAAAAAGCACCATTTCCTACATTCACCATCTGCAGACATTACTAGCGCACAGCTGTACATGTCTCCCTTCCTTTCTGTCCTAGGTGAAGGAGGACTGTAAGGAGCCTCAGAAAGCACCATTTCCAACATTCACCATCTGTAGACATTACTAGTGCACAGCTGTACATTTCTCCCTTCCTTTCTACCCTAGGTGAAGGAGGACTGTAGAGAGCCTCAGAAAGCACCATTTCCTACATTCACCTTCTCTAGACATAGTTGGCGCACACCTCACCTTGCCTCCGTTACTTTCTACGCTTTATTAAGAGAAGTGTAAGAAGCCTCAGAAAGCACCATTTCCTACATTCACCTTCTCTAGACATAGTCAGCGCACACCTCACCTTGTCTCCATTACTTTCTACGCTTTATTAAGAGAACTGTAAGAAGCCTCAGAAAACACCATTTCCTACATTCACCATCTGCAGACATAGTTAGCGCACACATGACCTTGCCTCCCTTACTTTCTACGCTTGATGAAGAAGAACTGTAAGGAGCCGCAGAAAGCACCATTTCCAACATTCACCATCTGTAGCCATTTCTAGCCCACAGCTGTACATGTCTCCCTTCCTTTCTACCCTACGTGAAGGAGGACTGTAAGGACCTGCGGAAGGCACCATTTCCAACATTCACCATCTGTAGACATAGTTAGCGCACACCTGACCTTGCCTCCCTTACTTTCTACGCCTGATGAAGAAGAACTGTAAGGAGCCTCAGAAAGAACCATTTCCTACATTCACCCTCTGTAGACATAGTGAGCGCACACCTAACCTTGCATCCCTTACTTTCTACGCTTGATGAAGAAGAACAGTAAAGAGCCTCAGAAAGCACCATGTCCTACATTCACCATATGTAGACATTACTAGCGCACAGTTGTACATTTCTCCCTTCCTTTCTACCCTAGGTGAAGGAGGACTGGAAGGAGCCTCAAAGCGCACCATTTCCAACATTCAACATCTCTAGACATAGTTAGCACACACCTGACCATGCCTCCCTTACTTTCTACGCTTGATGAAGAAGAACTGTAAGGAGACTCTGAAAGCACCACATCTAACATTCACCATCTGTAGACAATACTAACGTACAGCTGTACATGTCTCCCTTCCTTTCTACCCTAGGTGAAGGAGGACTGCAAGGAGCAGCGGAAAGCTCCATTTCCAACATTCACCATCTCTAGACATAGTTAGCACACACCTGACATTGCCTCCCTTACATTCTACGCTTGATGAAGAAGAACTGTAAGGAGCCTCAGAAAGCACAATTTTCAACATTCACCATCTGTAGGCATTACTAGCGCACAGCTGTACATGTCTCCCTTCCTTTCTACCCTAGGTGAAGGAGGACTGTAAGGAGCCTCAGAAAACACCATTTCCTACATTCACCTTCTCTAGACATACTTAGTGCACACCTGACCTTGCCTCCCTTACTTTCTACACTTGATGAAGAAGAACTGTAACGAGCCTCAGAAAGCACCATTTCCAACATTCACCATCTCTAGACATAGTTAGCACACACCTGACATTGCCTCCCTTACTTTCTACGCTTGATGAAGAAGAACTGTAAGGAGCCTCAGAAAGCACCATTTCCAACATTCGCCATTTGTAGACATTACTAGCGCACAGATGTACATGTCTCCCTTCCTTTCTACCCTAGGTGAAGGAGGACAGTAAAGAGCTGCGGAAAGCACCATTTCCAACATTCACCTTCTCTAGACATTGTTAGCACACACCTGACCTTGCCTCCCTTACTGTCTACGCTTGAGGAAGAAGAACTGTAAGGAGCCTCAGAAAGCACCATTTCCAACTTTCACCATCTGTAGACATTACTAGCGCTTAGCTGTACAAGTCTCCCATCCTTTCTACCCTAGGTGAATGAGGACTGTAAGGAGGTGCGGAAAGCACCATTTCCAACATTCACCATCTCTAGACATAGTTAGGGCCCACCTGACCTTGCTTCCCCTACTTTCTACACTTGATGAAGAAGAACTGTAAGGAGCCTCAGAAAGCACCATTTCCAACATTCACCATCTGTAGACATTACTTGCGCACAGCTGTACATGTCTCCCTTCCCTTCTACCCTATGTGAAGGAGGACTGTAAGGAGCTGCGGAAAGTGCCATTTCCAACACTCACCATCTGTAGACATAGTTAGCTCACGCCTGACCTTGCCTCCCTTACTTTCTACGCTTGATGAAGAAGAATAGGAAGGAGCCTCAGAAAGCACCATTTCCAAAATTCACCATCTGTGAACATTACTAGCGCACAGCTGTACATGTCACCCTACCTTTCTACCCTAGGTGAAGGAGGACTGTAAGGAGCCTCAGAAAGCACCATTTCCAATATTCATAATCTGTAGACATTACTAGCGCACAGCTGTGCATGTCTCCCTTCCTTTCTACCCTAGGTGAAGGGGGACTGTAAGGAGCCTCAGAAAGCACCATTTCCAACATTCACAATCTCTAGGCATAGTTAGCGCACACCTGACCTTGCCTCCCTTACCTTCTACGTTTGATGAAGAAGAACTGTAAGGAGCCTCAGAAAGCACTATTTCCAACATTCACCATCTGTAGACATTACTGGTGCACAGATGTACATGTCTCCCTTCCTTTCTACCCTAGGTCAAAGAGGACTGTAAGGAGCTACGGAAAGCACCATTTGCAACATTCGCCATCTCTAGACATAGTTAGCACACACCTGACCTTGCCTCCGTTACTTTCTACGCTTGATGAAGAAGAACTGTAAGGAGCCTCAGAAAGCACCATTTCCAACTTTCACCATCTGTAGACATTACTAGGGCACAGCTGTACATATCTCCCGTCCTTTCTACCCTAGGTGGAGGACGACTGTAAGGAGCTTCAGAAAGCACCATTTCTAACATTCACCTTCTCTAGACATAGTTAGCACACTCCTGACCTTGCCTTTCTTACTTTCTACGCTTGATGAAGAGAACTGTAAGAAGCCTCAGAAAGCATTATATCCTAGATTCACTATCTGTAGACATTACTAGCGCACAGCTGTACATGTCTCCCTTCCTTTCTACCCTAGGTGAAGGAGGACTGTAAGGAGCCTCAGAAAGCACCATTTCCAACATTCACCATCTTTAGACATCACTAGTGCACAGCTGTACATGTGTAACTTCCTTTCTACCCTAGGTGAAGGAGGACTGTAAGGAGCTTCAGAAAGCACCATTTCCAACATTCACTATCTGTAGACATTACTAACGAACAGCTGTACATGTCTCCCTTCCTTTCTACCCTAGGTGAACGAGGACTGTAAGGAGCCTCAGAAAGCACCATTTCCTACATTCACAATCTGTAGACATTACTAGCGCACAGCTGTACATGTCTCCCTTCCTTTCTACCCTAGGTGAAGGAGGACTGTAAGGAGCCTCAGAATGCACCATTTCCAACATTCACCATCTTTAGACATTACTAGTGCACAGCTGTACATGTGTCCCTTCCTTTCTACCCTAAGTGAAGGAGGACTGTAAGGAGCCTCAGAAAGCACCATTTCCAACATTCACCATATGTAGACATTACTAGCACACAGCTGTAATGTCTCCCTTCCTTTCTACCCTAGGTGAAAGAGGACTGTAAAGAGCTGCGGAAAGCACCATTTCCAACATTCACCATCTGTAGGCATAGTTAGCGGTCACCTGACCTTGCCTCCCTTACCTTCTACGCTTGATGAAGAAGAACTGTAAGGTACCTCAGAAAGCACCATATCCAACATTCACCATCTGTAGACATTACTAGTGCACAGCTGCACACGTCTCCCTTCTTTTCTACCCTAGGTGAAGGAGGACTGTAAGGAGCTGCGGGAAGCACCATTTCCAACATTCACCATCTCTAGACATAGTTAGCACACACCTGACTCTGCCTCCCTTACTTTCTACGCTTGATGAAGAAGAACTGTAAGGAGCCTCAGAAAGCACCATTTCCAACATTCACCATCTTTAGACATTACTAGTGCACAGCTGTACACGTGTCCCTTCCTTTCTACCCTAGGTGACGGAGGATTATAAGGAGCCTCAGAAAGTACCATTTCCTACATTCACTTTCTCTAGACATAGTTAGCACACACCTGACCTTGCCTCCCTTACTTTCTACGCATGATGAAGAGAACTGTAAGAAGCCTCAGAAAGCACCATTTCCTACATTCACCATCTGCAGACATTACTAGCGCACAGCTGTACATGTCTCCCTTCCTTTCTATCCTAGGTGAAGGAGGACTGTAAGGAGCCTGAGAAAGCACAATTTCCAACATTCACCAACTGTAGACATTACTAGTGCACAGCTGTACATTTCTCCCTTCCTTTCTACCCTAGGTGAAAGAGGACTGTAGAGAGCCTCAGAAAGCACCATTTCCTACATTCACCTTCTCTAGACATAGTTAGCGCACACCTCACATTGCCTCCATTACTTTCTACGCTTTATTAAGAGAAGTGTAAGAAGCCTCAGATAGCACCATTTCCTACATTCACCTTCTCTAGACATAGTCAGCGCACACCGCACCTTGCCTCCATTACTTTCTACGCTTTATTAAGAGAACTGTAAGAAGCCTCAGAAAACACCATTTCCTACTTTCACCATCTGCAGACATAGTTAGCACACACATGACCTTGCCTCCCTTACTTTCTACGCTTGATGAAGAAGAAGTGTAAGGAGCCGCAGAAAGCACCATTTCCAACATTCACCATCTGTAGCCATTTCTAGCCCACAGCTGTACATGTCTCCCTTCCTTTCTACCCTACGTGAAGGAGGACTGTAAGGAGCTGCGGAAGGCACCATTTCCAACATTCACCATCTGTAGACATAGTTAGCGCACACCTGACCTTGCCTCCCTTACTTTCTACGCCTGATGAAGAAGAACTGTAAGGAGCCTCAGAAAGAACCATTTCCTACATTCACCATCTGTAGACATAGTTAGCGCACACCTGACCTTGCCTCCCTTACTTTCTACGCTTGAAGAAGAAGAACAGTAAAGAGCCTCAGAAAGCACGATGTCCTACATTCACCATATGTAGACATTACTAGCGCACAGCTGTACATGTCTCCCTTACTCTCTACCCTACGTGAAGGAGAACAGTAAGGAGCTCAGAAGGCACATTTCCAATATTCACCATCTGTAGACATATCTAGCGCACAGCTGTACATGTCTCCCTTCCTTCCTACCCTAAGTGAAGGAGGACTGTAAGGAGCTGCGGAAAGCACCATTTCCAACATTCACCATCTGTAGATATAGTTAGCGCACATCTGACCACGTCTCCCTTACTTTCTACCCTTGATGAAGAAGAACTGTAAGGAGCCTCAGAAAGCACAATTTCCAATATTCACCATCTGTCGACATTACTAGCGCACAGCTGTACATGTCTCCCTTCCTTTCTACCCTAGGTGAAGGAGGACTGTAAGGAGCTGCGGAAAGCACCATTTGCAACATTCACCATCTCTAGACATAGTTAGCGCACACCTGACCATGCCTCCCTTACTTTCTACGCCTGATGAAGAAGAACTGTAAGGAGCCTCAGAAAGCACAATTTCCAACATTCATAATCTATAGACATTACTAGCGCACAGCTGTACTTGTCTCCCTTCCTTTCTACCGTAGGTGAAGGAGGACTGTAAGGAGCTGCAGAAAGCACCTTTTAAATCATTCACCATTTCTAGACATAGTTAGCGCACACCTGACTATGCCACTCATACTTACTAAGCTTTATGGAGAAGAACTGTAAGGAGCCTCGGAAAGCACCATTTCGAACATTCAAAATCTGTAGACGTTACTAGCGTACAGCTGTACATATCTCCCTTCCTTTCTACCCTAGGTGAAGAAGGACTGTAAGGAGCTGCTGAAAGCACCATCTCCAACATTCACCATCTGTAGACATAGTTAGCGCACATCTGACCATGTCTCCCTTACTTTCTGCCCTTGATGAAGAAGAACTGTAAGGAGCCTTAGAAAGCACCATTTCCAACATTCACCATCTGTAGACATAGTTTGCGTACAACTGTACATGTCTCCCTTACTCTTTACCCTAGGTGAAGGAGAACAGTAAGTAGCTCAGAAGGCACCATTTCCAATATTCACCATCTGTAGACATAGTTAACGCACAGCTGTATATGTCTGCCTCACTTTCTACCCTCGGTGAAGGATAACTTTAGGGAGCTGCAGAAAGCACGATTTCCTACATTCACCATCTTTAGACATAGTTTGCGCACACCTGACCTTGCCTCCCTTACTTTGTACGCTTGACGAAGAAGAACTGTAAGGAGCCTCAGAAAGCATCATTTCCAACATTCACCATCTGTAGTAATTACTAGCACACTGCCGTGCATGTCTCCCTTCATTGCTACCCTAAGTGAAGGAGGACTGTAAGGAGCTGCAGAAAGCACCATTTCCAACATTCACCATCTGTAGACATAGTTAGCGTACAGCTGTACATGTCTCCCTTACTCTCTACCCTAGGTGAAGGAGAACAGTAAGGAGCTCAGAAGGCACCATTTCCAATATTCACCATCCTTAGACATACTTAGCGCACCCCTGACCTTGCCTCCCTTACTTTCTACGCTTGATGAAGAACAACTGTAAGGAGCCTCAGAGAGCACCAATTCCAACATTCACCATCTGTAGACATTACTAGCACACCTGTACATGTCTCCCTTCTTTCTAATCTAGGTGAAGGAGGACTGTAAGGAGCTGCGGAAAGCACCATTTCCAACATTCACCATCTTTAGACATAGTTAGCGCACACCTGACCTTGCCTCCCTTACTTTCTACGCTTGATGAAGAATAAGTGTAAGGAGCCTCAGAAAGCACCATTTCCAACATTCACCATCTGTAGACATAGTCAGCTCACATCTGACCGTGTCTCCCTTACTTTCTACCCTTGATGAAGAAGAACTGTAAGCAGCCTCAGAAAGCACCATTTCCAACATTCACCATCTGTAGACATAGTTAGCGTACAGCTTTACACGTCTCCCTTACTCTCTACCCTAGGTGAAGGAGAACAGTAAGGAGCTCAGAAGGCACCATTTCCAACATTCACCATCTGTAGACATAGTTAGCGCGCAGCTGTACATGTCTCCCTTACTTTCTACCCTCGGTGAAGGCGAACTGTAGGGAGCTGCAGAAAGCACCATCTCCTACATTCACCATCTTTAGACATAGTTAGCGCACACCTGACCTTGCCTCCCATACTTTCTACGCTAGCTGAAAAAGAACTGTAAGGAGCCTCTGAAAGCACCATTCCCAAAATTCACGATCTGTAGACATTACTAGCGCGCAGCTATACATGTGTCCCTTCCTTTCTACCCTAGGTGAAGGAGGACTGTAAGTAGCTGCAGAAAGCAGCATTTCCAACATTCACCATCTGTAGATATAGTTAGCGGACATCTGACCCTGTTTCCCTTCCTTTCTTCCCTTGATGAAGAAGAACTGTAAGGAGCCTCAGAGAGCACCATTTCCTACATTCACCATCTCTATACATAGTTAGCTTACAGCTGTACACGTCACCCTTACTCTCTACCCTAGGTGAAGGAGAACAGTAAGGAGCTCAGAAGGCACCATTTCCAATATTCACCATCTGTAGACATAGTTAGCACACAGCTGTACTTGTCTCCCTTACTTTCTACCCTCGGTGAAGGAGAACTGTAGGGAGCTGCAGAAAGCACCATTTCCCACATTTACCATCTTTAGACATAGTTAGCGCACACCTGACCTTGCCTCCTTTACTTTCTACGCTTGAACAAGAAGAACTGTAAGGAGCCTCAGAACGCACCATTTCCAACATTCACCATCTGTAGACATTACTAGCGCACAGCTGTACATGTCTCCCTTCCTTTCTACCCTAGGTGAAGGAGGACTGTAAGGAGCTGCAGAGAGCACCATTTCCAACAATCACCATCTGTAGTCATAGTTAGCGCACATCTGACCATGTCTCCCTTACTTTTTTACCCTTGATGAAGAAGAACTGTAAGGAGCCTCAGAAAGCACCATTTCCAACATTCACCATCTGCAGACATAGCTACTGCACAGCTGTACATGTCTCCCTTTTTTTCTACCCTAGGTGAAGGAGAACTGTAGGGAGCTGCAGAAAGCACCATTTCCTACATTCACCATCTTTAGACATAGTTAGCGCACACCTGACCTTGCCTCCCTTACTTTCTACGCTTGAAGAAGAAGAACTGTAAGGAGCCTCAGAACGCACCAATTCCAACATTCACCATCTGTAGACATTACTAGCGCACAGCTTTACATGTCTCCCTTCCTTTCTACCCTAGGTGAAGGAGGACTGTAAGGAGCTGCGGAAAGCACCATTTCCAACATTCACCATCTGTACACTTAGTTAGAGCACATCTGACCGTGTCTCCCTTACTTTCTACCCTTGATGGAGAAGAACTGTTAAGGAGCCTCAGAAAGCACCATTTTCAACATTCACCATCTGTAGACATAGTTAGCGTACAGCTGTACACGTCTCCCTTACACTCTACCCAAGGTGAAGGAGAACAGTAAGGAGCTCAGAAGGCACCATTTCCAATATTCACCATCTGTAGACATAGCTAGCGCACAGCTGTACATGTCTACCTTACTTTCCACCCTTGGTGAAGAAGAACCGTAGGGAGCTGCAGAAAGCACCATTTCCTACATTCAGCATTTTTAGACATAGTTAGTGCACACCTGACCTTGCCTACCTTACTTTCTACGCTAGATGAAGAAGAACTGTAAGGAGCCTCAGAAAGCACCATTTCCAACATTCACCATCTGTAGACATTACTAGCGCCCTGCTGTACATGTCTCCCTTCCTTTCTACCCTAGGTGAAGGAGGACTGTAAGGAGCTGCGGAAAGCACCATTTCCAACATTCACCATCTGTAGACATAGTTAGCGCACACCTGACCTTGCCTACCTTACATTCTACGCTTGATCAAGAAGAACTGTAAGGAGTCTCAGAAAGCACCATTTCCAACATTCGCCATATGTAGACATAGTTAGCGTACAGCTGAACTCGTCTCCCTTATTCTCTACCCTAGGTGAAGGAGAGCAGTAAGGAGCTCAGAAGGCACCATTTCCAATATTCACCATCTGCAGACATAGTTACCGCACAGCTGTACACGTCTGACTTACTTTCTACCCTCGGTGAAGGAGAACTGTAGGGAGCTGCAGAAAGCACCATTTTCTACATTCACCATCTTTAGACACAGTTAGCGCACACCTGACCTTGCCTCCTCTACATTCTACGCTCGATGAAGAAGAACTGTAAAAAGCCTCAGAACGCATCATTTCCAACATTCACCATCTGTAGACATTACTAGCGCACAGCTGTACATGTCTCCCTTCCTTTCTACCCTAGGTGAAGGAGGACTGTAAGGAGCTGCAGAGAGCACCATTTCCAACAATCACCATCTGTAGTCATAGTTAGCGTACATCTGACCATGTCTCCCTTACTGCACCATTTCCAACATTCACCATCTGCAGACATAGCTACTGCACAGCTGTACATGTCTCCCTTATTTTCTACCCTAGGTGAAGGAGAACTGTAGGGAGCTGCAGAAAGCACCATTTCCTACATTCACCATCTTTAGACATAGTTAGCGCACACCTGACCTTGCCTCCCTTACTTTCTACGCTTGAACAAGAAGAACTGTAAGGAGCCTCAGAACGCACCATTTCCAACATTCACCATCTGTAGACATTACTAGCGCACAGCTTTACATGTCTCCCTTCCTTTCTACCCTAGGTGAAGGAGGACTGTAAGGAGCTGCGGAAAGCACCATTTCCAACATTCACCATCTGTACACTTAGTTAGGGCACATCTGACCGTGTCTCCCTTACTTTCTACCCTTGATGGAGAAGAACTGTTAAGGAGCCTCAGAAAGCACCATTTTCAACATTCACCATCTGTAGACATAGTTAGCGTACAGCTGTACACGTCTCCCTTACACTCTACCCAAGGTGAAGGAGAAAAGTAAGGAGCTCAGAAGGCACCATTTCCAATATTCACCATCTGTAGACATAGCTAGCGCACAGCTGTACATGTCTACCTTACTTTCCACCCTTTGTGAAGAAGAACCGTAGGGAGCTGCAGAAAGCACCATTTCCTACATTCAGCATTTTTAGACATAGTTAGTGCACACCTGACCTTGCCTACCTTACTTTCTACGCTAGATGAAGAAGAACTGTAAGGAGCCTCAGAAAGCACCATTTCCAACATTCACCATCTGTAGACATTACTAGCGCCCTGCTGTACATGCCTCCCTTCCTTTCTACCCTAGGTGAAGGAGGACTGTAAGGAGCTGCGGAAAGCACCATTTCCAACATTCACCATCTGTAGACATAGTTAGCGCACATCTGACCATGTCTCCCTTGCTTTCTACCCTTGATGAAGAAGAACTGTAAGGAGCCTCAGAAAGCACCATTTCCAACATTCACCATCTGTAGACTTAGTTAGCGTACAGCTGAGCACGTCTCCCTCACTCTCTACCCTAGGTGAAGGAGAACAGTAAGGAGCTCAGAAGGCACCATTTCCAATATTCACCATCTGTAGACATAGTTAGCGCACAGCTGTACATGTCTCCCTTACTTTCTACCCTCGGTGAAGGAGAACTGTAGAGAGCTGCAGAAAGCACCATTTCCTACATTCGCCATCTTTAGACATAGTTAGCGCACACCTGACCTTGCCTCCCTTACTTTCTACGCTAGCTGAAAAAGAACTGTAAGGAGCCTCTGATAACACCATTTCCAACATTCACTATCTGTAGACATTACTAGCGCACATCTGTACATGTCTCCCTTCCTTTCTACCCTAGGTGAAGGAGGACTGTAAGGAGCTGCCGAGCGCACGATTTCCAACATTCACCATCTGTAGACATAGTTAGCGCACATCTGACTATGTCACCCTTACTTTCTACCCTTGATGAAGAAGAACTGTAAGGAGCCTCAGAAAGCACCAGTTCCAACATTCATCATCTGTAGACATAGTTAGCGTACAGCTGTACACGTCTCCATAACACTACACCCTTGGTGAAGGAGAACAGTAAGGAGCTCAGAAGGCACCATTTCCAATATTCACCATCTGTAGACATAGTTAGCGCACAGCTGTACATGTCTCCCTTACTTTCTACCCTCGGTGAAGCAGTACTGTAAGAGGACTCTGAAAGCACCATTTCCAACATTCACCATCTGTAGACATAGTTAGCGTACAGCTGTACACATCTCCCTTACTCTACGCTATAGGTAAAGGAGAACAGTAAGGAGCTCAGAAGGCACCATTTCCAATATTCACCAACTGTAGACATAGTTAGCGCACCAGCTGTACATGTCTCCCTTACTTTCTACCCTCGGTGAAGGAGAACTGTAGGGAGCTGCAGAAAGCACCATTTCGTACATTCACCATCTTTAGACATAGTTAGCGCACAGCTGACCTTGCCTCCCTTACTTTCTACGCTTGATGAAGAAGAACTGTAAGGAGCCTTAGAATGCACCATTCCCAACATTAACGATCTGTAGAAATAGTTAGCACACATCTGACCGTGTCCCCCTTACTTTCTACCCTTGATGAAGAAGAACGTAAGGAGCCTCAGAAAGCACCATTTCCAACATTCACCATCTGTAGACATTACTAGTGCACAGCTGTACATGTCTCCCTTCCCTTCTACCCTAGGTGAAGGAGGACTGTAAGTAGCTGCAGAAAGCACCATTTCCAACATTCACCATCTGTAGACATAGTTAGCGGACATCTGACCCTGTCTCCCTTACTTTCTTCCCTTGATAAAGAAGAACTGTAAGGAGCCTCAGAAAGCACCATTTCCAACATTCACCATCTGTAGACATAGTTAGCACACATCTGACCGTGTGTCCCTTACTTTCTACCCTTGATGAAGGAGAACTGTAAGGAGCCTCAGAAAGCACCATTTCCAACATTCACCATCTGTAGACATTACTAGCGCACATCTGACCATGTCTCCCTTACTCTTTACCCTTGATGAAGAAGAACTGTAAGGAGCCTCAGAAAGCACCATTTCCAACATTCACCATCTGTAGACATAGTTAGCACACATCTGACCATGACTCGCTTTCTCTCTACCCTAGGTGAAGGAGAACAGTAAGGAGCTCAGAAGGCACCATTTCCAATATTCACCAACTGTACACATAGCTAGGGCATAGCTGTACGTGTCGCCCTTACTTTCTATCCTAGGAGAAGGGGACAGTAGGGAGCAGCAGAAAGCATCATTTCCTACATTCACTATCTTTAGACATAGTTAATGCACACCTGACCTTGCCTCCCTTACTTTCTACGTTTGATGAAGAAGAACTGTAAGGAGCCTCAGAAAGCACCATATCCAACATTCACGATCTGTAGACATTACTAGCGCACATCTGTACACGTCTCCCTTCCTTTCTACCCTAGGTGAAGGAGGACTGTAAGGAGCTGCGGAAAGCACCTTTTCCTACATTCACCATCTGTAGACATAGTTAGCGCACATCTGACCGTGTCTCCCATACTTTCTACCCTTGATGAAGCAGAACTGTAAGGAGCATCAGAAAGCACCATTTCCAACATTCACCATCTGTAGACATAGTTAGCGCACATCTGTCCATGTCTCCCATACTTTCTACCCTTGATGAAGAAGAACTCTAAGGAGCCTCAGAAATCACCATTTCCAACATTCACCATCTGTAGACTTAGTTAGCGTACAGCTGGACACGTCTCCCTTACTCTCTATCCTAGGTGAAGGAGAACAGTAAGGAGCTCAGAAAGCACCATTTCCAATATTCACCATCTGTAGACATAGTTAGCGCACGCTGTACATGTCTCCCTTACTTTCTACCCTCGGTGAAGGAGAACTGTAGGGAGCTGCAGAAAGCACCATTTCCAACATTCACCATCTGTAGACATTACTAGCGCACAGCAGAACATGTCTCCCTTCCTTTCAACCCTAGGTGAAGGAGGACTGTAAGGAGTTGTGGAAAGCACTATTTCCAACTTTCACCTTCTCTAGACATAGTTAGGGCACACCTGACCATGTCTCCCTTACTTTCTACGCTTGATGAAGAAGATCTGAAAAGAGCCTCAGAAAGCACCATTTCCAACATTCACCATCTGTAGACATTGTTAGCGTACAGCTGGACACGTCTCCCTTAGTCTACACCCTAGGTGAAGGAGAACAGTAAGGAGCTCAGAAAGCACCATTTCCAATATGCACCATCTGTAGACATAGTTAGCGCACAGCTGTACACGTCTCCCATACTTTCTACCCTCAGTGAAGGAGAACTGTAGGGAGCTGCAGAAAGCACCATTTCCTACATTCAACATCTTTAGACTTAGTTAGCGCACACCTGATCTTGCCTCCCTTACTTTCTACGCTTGATGAAGAAGAACAGTAAGGAGCCTCAGAAAGCACCATTTCCAACATTCACCATCTGTAGACATAGTTAGCGCACAGCTGTACACGTCTCCCATACTTTCTACCCTCGGTGAAGGAGAACTGAAAGGAGCCACAGAAAGAACCATTTCCAACATTCACCATCTGTAGACATAGTTAGCGGACATCTGACCCAGTCTCCCTTACTTTCTACCCTTGATGAACAAGAACTATAAGGAGCCTCAGGAAGCACCATTTCCAACATTCGCCGTCTGTAGACATACTTAGCGAACAGCTGTACATATCTCACTTACTTTCTACCCTCGGTGAAGGAGAACTGTAGGGAGCTGCAGAAAGCACCATTACCTACATTCACCTTCTTTAGACATAGTTAGCGCACACCTGACCTTGCCTCCCTTACTTTCTACGCTTAATGAAGAAGAACTGTAAGGAGCCTCAGAAAGCACCATTTCCAACATTCCCCATCTGTAGACATAATTAGCGCACACCAGACCATGTCTCCCTTACTTTCTACCCTTGATGAAGAAGAACTGTAAGGAGCCTCAGATAGCACCATTTCCAACATTCACCATTTGTAGACATAGTTAGTGGACATCTGACCCTGTCTCCCTTACTTTCTACCCTTGATGAAGATGAACTGTAAGGAGCCTCATAAAGCACCATTTCCAACATTTACCATCTGTAGACATAGTTAGCGTAGAGCTGTACACGTCTCCCTTACTCTCTACCCTAGGTGAAGGAGAACAGTAAGGAGCTCACACGGCACCATTTCCAATATTCACCATCTGTAGACATAGTTAGCGCACAGCTGTACATGTCTCCCTTACTATCTACGATGGGTGAAGGGGTAGTAGTAGAGGTGTTTGTGGGCGCACGACAGCAAGGTCTTCAGCGCCCGTGCAGCATCATAGTGAGACGGGTGTCAAGAAAAAAGAAAACCTCAGAACAGGGACATAAAACGGAACAGAGAACACGGGGAACAATCATCGAAAAAATGGGCTCACCCACACTGAAGTGTGGGATGATGCAGGGCGTCAGCAGTAAAACGTGGACAATACAGGAAGAAAATGGTAGAGAGAGCTAAAACATTGGAGCAGATGGAAGTGGCTGGCTGACCACAAGGAAAAAAGGGAGGAGTCAGCCACTCTGCAACACACTAAAACCTCCAGCCTAAAAGTTTAGGCCAGAGTCCAGACACATCACAAAACTTAAAAACCCTTGCCACACACGTCTCATCGTCAGCTAAAATACAAGGGAGATCCCCAACAACCTGTGCTTCTGCCCTTGCATCACGGTATAAAATACAGTCGATTAAAATGTGCCGGACAGAGATGTGCACACCACAAGTGGCACAAAACGGAGGATCCTCCCGCCGTAATAAATAGCTATGCGTCACAGGACAGTGCCCAATCCGCAGACGTGTGAGGGCCACCTCTTCCCGCCTGAGCAACCGACAGGAGGAACGCCACGGCCGAGTGGTTGACTTTACCGACCGCAGTTTATTGGCCGACACCGCCAGCCATTCGGCCTCCCACAACTCCATGCACTTCCTATGGAGTGCAGCGATGACTGACTGCAAGGGGATAGGACACTGGACCACATCCTGCTCTCTGCAGGCCTCCTTGGCAGCCCGATCAGCCTGTTCATTGCCCCAGATGCCGACATGACCAGGCACCCAGCAGAAGGATACCTCTTTACCCCGCTGTTGGAGCAAGTACAGTTGGCTATGTATCAGCTGGACCATCTCTTCAGTCGGGTACAGGTTCTGCAGCGATTGTAAGGCACTAAGAGAATCGGAGCAGAGAAGAAATCGATCGCCCCGAACACGATGCATCTGCTCCAGTGCCGTCAGGATCGCGTGGAGCTCCGCTGCGAAAACGGTATATTCAGCAGGGAGGCGAATCCGGGTAACATGGTCAGGGAACACCACAGAACAGCCAAGGAAATTCTCCTGTTTGGAGCCATCAGTGTAAACGACAGTGAAACCGTGATGCACATCTAAAATGTTAAAAAAAAGTGACTGGAATGTAAAATCTGGCGTGCCATCCTTCTTAAAACGAGTCAAATCTAAAATAAGTTTGGGTCTCCGGAGGAGCTAAGGTGGAGATCTGCTCCAACCGCGACGTAAAACACGAAGACCAGCCATAGACATTGCAGCGAGGCAATCCTGTGCGCGAATCCCATAGGGCTGCGTCGCACGTTGCCGGTTATGAAATAACCGTGCCAGAGGAGGCTGAGCAACGGTATGGTATGCAGGTGTGTACAGTGTGGACAAAGTTTTATACGCCTGGCGTACCGTAAGTAGCCGTCGCCGCATATGAAGTGGCGGTTCACCAGCCTCTACACAGAGGCTTGGTATGGGCTAGTTCGGAATGCCCCAGTGGCCAACCACAGCCCTTCATGGTGGACAACGTCCAAAATCTTCAAGTACGAAGGCCTCGCAGACCCATACACCGTGCACCCATAATCGAGCCGAGATCGCACAAACGCCCTGTAAAAATGGAGCAGACAAGTCCTGTCAGCTCCCCATGTACTGTGGCTAAGACATTTTAAAATGCTTAAAGCCTGAAGCGACCGCCGTTTCAGGTCTTTAAGATGAGGTAACCACGTGAGCCTCGAATCAAAAATGTGCCCCAGAAATCTCACCGTGTCTTTAAAAGAAAGAATAGTGTCCCTCAAGCGCAACTCAGGAAAGGTGAAAATCGAACGAGAACGGTTAAAAAGAACACATACAGACTTCTCGGTGGAAAACTTAAATCCACTCTTCAGCGCCCAGTCATCCAAACGCCTAATCGTAAGTTGCAACTGACGAGTTGTCGTTGCAAGGCTTGAAGAAGAGCAGAACAAAGAGAAATCATCCACAAATAAAGAACACTGGACAGGACTTTTCACCATGGACGTAATGCGATTAATAGCGATGGCAAACAGAGTCACACTTAAAACGCTACCCTGAGGGACACCGTTCTCCTGCTCAAAGCGATCAGACAGGACGTCACCAATTCGGTATCTAAAATATCGTGGCGAGAGGAAAGACTGAATAAAAAGAGGAAGACAACCACGAAAACCCCATTCGTGAAGCTGCTCCAGGATGAGACGCCGCCAAGTGGTATCGTAGGCCTTCTCGATGTCGAAAAATACACCTATAAGGTGATGGCGGCGTAGGAAAGCTTGTTGGATAGCCGCCTCCAGGAGGGCAAGGTTATCGAAGGTGGAACGAAACCTCCTGAAACCACACTGATAGCGACTAAGTAGTTGCCAGGATTCTAACATCCAGACAAGGCGGCGGTTGACCATCCGCTCCAAGGTCTTCCCTATGCAACTAGTGAGGGCAATACTACGGTAGCTACTTGGGCTCGAGCGGTCTTTCCCAAGTTTTAAAAAAGGGATTAAAACTGCCTCACGCCACGCGTCAGGAAAGTGACCCGACGCCCAAATGGCATTAAAAAGTGCGAGGAGGATTTCTTTGTTGCGCATTGTGAGGTGCCATAGCATACTATAATGGATCCTGTCGTGACCAGGGGAAGTGTCACGAGCTCCAGACAATGCAGAATCCAGCTCCCACATAGAAAAAGGGCAGTTGTAAACTTCACGAGAGGTGGGCTGGAAGTTCAGACTACACCTCTCAGCAACCGCTCTATGGCGCTGGAAACCTGGATCCTGACTGGTTGTGGCAGTAACTGTCGCAAAATATGCTGCCATAGTCTGGGCAATGTCTCGCGGATCTGTGTGGAGAGTGCCGTTATTCATTACAGCAGCTATGGGGCACCTCCCTCCTCTGCCAGAAATTCTCCTAATGGTCTCCCACACAATGGAACTTTTGGTGGAACGATTAATGGTGTTCAGGAACTTTTGCCACGACCTCTTCTTGCTCTCACGAATAATGCGGCGACATCTCGCCCTCGCCACCCGAAAGGCTGCAAGATTCTCAGCAGTCGGCCGACACTTGAACCGCCGCAGAGCCGCACGCCTGGTCCTGATTGCAGAGAGGCATTCGTCACTCCACCAAGGCACAGGTGGCCTTTTCCGGTGGCCTGTGGACTGTGAAATGGATGCCGCAGTGGCATGGTGGACCGTTTTGGTAATATGATCCACCCACACCTCAACATTCGCACAGTGTTCGAATTGGGCCAACTGGCTATAAAGTGTCCAGTCAGCTCCACTGAGTACCCATCGTGGTGGTCTCCTTTCGGGGCCCACGCCATCTGGTAGGTGAATCCAGATTGGGAAATGATCACTGCCGTGCAAGTCAGCGACCACTTCCCAGTGAGCATTAGCGGCAAGAGCTGGAGAGCAAAGCGAGAGATCAATGGCAGAGAACGACCCAGTCGCCGTGCAGAAATGAGTACTCTGTCCTCCATTGAGCAAGTAGGCGCAGGATGACAGGAGAAGCCTCTCAATTGCTCTACCCCTGGGACAGGTAATTGCAGAGCCCCAAAGCACATTGTGGGCATTAAAATCACCACAAATAATGAATGGCTGGGGGAGCTGTGTAAGAAGGTCGGTGAGGGCCGCTTCATCAAGAGCATCATGTGGGGGCAAGTAAAGTGAACATACAGTCAATGTATGACGCACGTGCACGGACACAGCGACGGCCTGTAGAGTCGTCGTAAGTGAGAGAGGCGAGGAATGGTAGTCCGTCCTGACGAAAATACCTACGCCTCCTCTAGCTCTCTCTCCACGCAGGTCGTCCTTTTTGTGGAGTGTATAGCCTCGTATCTCAGGGGAGTATGATGGATGGAAATACGTCTCCTGGAGACAGAGACACAGTGGTCTACCCTGAGAAAGTAGACGAAGTTCCTCCACATGCGTCCTGAACCCTTGCAAGTTCCACTGGAGTATGGGAGCCATCTATGTTGGGGGTAGCACCTTCATCCTGTCTCTCCGACGGGGTGGGGAGACCGCAGCAGGTGGAGGGGCAGGCGTGGGACGAGATGATTGCCCCACACATACATCGTACTCCATCAACTCTGGGGAAGAGTCAGATGAAGCCTCGCGTAAAACAACATCCGCATGGTCAGATGGTTTACCACGGGATTTGACCCGCTGTTGCTGCTGCACAGCAGCTTTCTGTGGCTTGGAGGACTTTGGGGGAGCGGATGTGGGAGTGGTAAGTGGCGCACTGGGCTTGGGGACAACCTCAGATGTTGGAGGTGCGAGGGGCTGGACCAAGTCCGCCACTGTACTTTTGTCTGCCGTTCGAGTAGGGGCTACTGGCTCTGGAACACTGGCTGCGTTGCAAGTGCACTGACAGCTACAGGTGTTAGTGCCAACACTCACCACCTCAGTCTGCGTTGAGGCATCGACTTTTGGAGTAGGCTTCTGTACCAGGGATGCAAAAGATGTAGCAAATGTGGGAGGTTGCATCGACTTATAAATCTTCTTGGCCTCACCATAGGGGATACGCTTGGTTGTTTTTATTTCCTGGACCTTGCGTTCCTCTAAAAATATGCGGCAGTTCCTACTCCAAACAGGGTGGTTCCCAGAGCAATTAAGACATTTAGCCGGAGACGAGCAACCAACTCCTTCATGAGCAGCCTGACCACAGTTTCCACAAGTCGCATCGCCTTTACAGCCTAAGGTGGTATGCCCAAAACGCTGGCATTTGAAACAGCGCATTGGGGCCGGGAAATAAGGCCTCACACTAAGGCGAAGGAAGCCAGCTTTAACATGTTCAGGAAGTGTTGTGCTATTGAAGGTCAGAATAAAGGAGTCGGATTTGACAAGAGTGCCATCAACCCTCTTCATGATGTGTTGGACATCAACGATACCTTCCGGAGCCCACTCACGTTGCAGTTCTTCCTTGGGAATATCAGCTAGATACCGGCATGTCACAACACCTTTGCTATAGTTCAAGGTGCTGTGCAGTTCGGTGTCTATGGCA
The DNA here is from genome assembly GCF_021461385.2 of Schistocerca piceifrons. NCBI lineage: Eukaryota > Metazoa > Arthropoda > Insecta > Orthoptera > Acrididae > Schistocerca > Schistocerca piceifrons. Next base: position 765,932 of record NW_025728231.1, read on the forward strand.
TACTCTCCAAGGCATTTAGCAGATTGGAGGTTAGTTGCTTGCTGGGAAGTGGAAGTTTCCACTAGCAAGGTCCCATTACGTAAGCGCTTCACCGATTTTAAGGAGCCACAGATACCCTCCAATCCCTTCTGTATATAGAAGGGCGAAACCTTCTCGAAACTACCCTCCTTCCGTTTCACAATGAGAAACACATTCGGATTACCAGAATGCATTCTGTTACCTAAGACAGGACTTTTAAAAGAAGCGCCGGAGTCAGGGGGACTGACTGCACGGGCCCTCTTAAGAGACTGGGTGTTAGAACCTTCCAGCAGCCCACCCTTTCCGCTGGGAGGAAGAAAAGAGAATTTCGAAGGATCCATCTCGGTCCCACGAGCAGCTAGGGAACTAGAAGTCCACCTAGACAGAGCCCCGCGTGCCTAGGTAAGCCTTATACAACTGAGGTGCGGCAGGTTCCCCAGAGGTTGCCCGCTATCGACTGTTCCACCTCAACAGCCATGCATCTCATCAGCGGGCAGCACACCTTGAGATTGAGGTTTTTTTTATAGAGGTTTATTCCATCCTCGCGATCCGGGCGGTCAAGCCAAGATCCCCATTCCCTGAGACACACAACATTCCACCGCCGCGTCGCACGGTGGTCGTTGAAGTATGCTTAGAGGTTACGGTGACAGGGGACTGGCGGCGCTTACCAGTCCCCAGCTCAGGAACCCCGGGGTCGCCAAGCCCGTACCCAGAAAACGAATGCTGAGCCCCTGGGGGCTATTCCTGAAAGGTCGCCCTGGAAGAGAAGAGCCCCCAGTCAGCCTTGGAGATGGTCCAACTAGAGGAGCACGGAGAGGGGGTATGCTGCAGGAGATGGATAACACACGGGAAGTGGTCGCTCGAATATGTATCAGAAAGTGCATACCACTCAAATCGGAGTGCAAGTTGGGGAGTACATATAGAGAGGTCTAAATGGGAATAGGTGTGAGATGTGTCCGAAAGAAAAGTAGGGGCGCCAGTATTGAGGCAGACAAGAGTGAGCTGGTTGAAAAGGTCTGCTAACAGGGAGCCCCTCGGGCAGGATGCTGGAGAGCCCCAAAGGGGATGGTGGGCATTGAAGTCTCCAGTTAACAAAAATGGTGCAGGTAGCTGAGCAATAAGTTGCATCATGTCTGCCCTGGTAACGGCAGATGACGATGGAGTGTAAACGGTACAAATGGAAAATGTAAAAGTGGGAAGAGTAATGCGGATGGCAACTGCCTGCAGGCCAGTGTGCAACGTGATGGGATCATAGTAAATATCATCCCGGACCAGAAACATAACCCCTCCATGAGCTGGGATACCTACCACAGGGGGTAGGTCAAAACGCACAGAGGTGTAGTGTGCCAAGGCAATGTGATCGCATGGGCGTAGCTTCAATTTCTGGAGGGCTACGACTAGCGGACGGTGCAAGTGGAGCAGCAACTTCAGGTCCTCTCGGTTGGAGCGAATGCTGCGAATATTCCAGTGAATAAGTGCCATCGTAAGAAGAAAGGAAAATGAAAGAAGGGGTCACCTTGAAGGCCGCTGAGGGCCCGGCTTCGAGCGAGCACCGCCGCCGCTATCAGTAGGCGGACAGTCATCGTCCATTGGGTCTATAGGTTCATCGGCCATCATGGAAGGATGGCCGGGAGGGGGAGCTTCCTCCGCCGGTGAACGGCCAGATGTTCGGCTACCAGCGGTGCGGCCAGGCGAAATGGATGACGGCCTGGGGCGGTAACCGCTGGGTGGCGCAGGAGAAGAAATGCGCCGTGGCGAAGAAGGACAACTGTGCTTCCTATGAGCCTTCTTGGAAGGACGTTTGGTGGAAGTACCGGTCGAAGGCTGGGAGGTCGAAGTACGTATGAAGTCTGCATGAGACGGTTCCTTCTTGAAGGTCCGTGCATCTGACTTCTGGGTCTTCGTCTTAGCAGAAGCTGATGAAGTGGCTGTGCTGAAGGTCAGATCGCATGTCTGGGTTACCACCTCCCTGGTAGTCCGAGGAGAGGCGAGGATAGTACTCTATTTCCCTTACTATCTACCCCTTATGAAGAAAAACTGTAAGGAGCTGCAGAAAGCACCACTTCTAACATTCACCATCTGTAGACATAGTTAGCGCACACCTGTACATGTCTCCCTTTCCTTCTACCCTTGATGAAGAAGAACTGTAAGGATCCTCAGAAAGCACCATTTCCAACATTCACCATCTCTAGACATAGTTAGTGCACACCTGTACATGTCTCCCTCACTGTCTAAGCTGGATGAAAAAGAACTGTAAGGAGCTGCAGAAAGCACCCTCTCCAACATTCTCCATCTGTAGACATAATTAGCTTTCATCTATACATATCTCCCTTACATTCTACCCTCGATGGAGAAGAACCATAAGGAGATGCAGAAAGCACCATTTCCAACATTCACCATCTGTAGACACAGTTAGCGCACATCTGACCATGTCTCCCTTACTTTCTACCCTTGATGAACAAGAACTGTAAGGAGCCTCAGAAAGCACCATTTCCAATATTCACCATCTGTAAACATTACTAGCGCACAGCTGTAGATGTCTCACTTCCTTTCTACCCTAGGTGAAGGAGGACTGTAAGGAGCCTCAGAAAGCACCATTTCCAACATTCACCTTCTCTAGACATAGTTAGCGCACACCTGACCTTGCCTCCCTTACTTTCTACGCTTGATGAAGAAGAACTGTAAGGAGCCTTAGAAAGCACCATTTCCAACATTCACCATCTGTAGACATTACTAGCGCACAGCTGTACATGTCTCCCTTCCTTTCTACCCAGGTGAAGGAGGACTGTAAGGAGCCTCAGAAAGCAACATTTCCTACATTCACCTTCTCTAGGCATTGTTAGCGCACACCTGACCTTGCCTCCCTTACTTTCTACGCTTGATGAGGAAGAACTGTAAGGAGCCTCAGAAAGCACCATTTCCAATATTCACCATCTGTAGACAATACTAGCGCACAGCTGTAGATGCCTCCCTTCCTTTCTACCCTAGGTGAAGGAGGACTGTAAGAAGCCTCAGAAAGCACCATTTCCAACATTCACCATCTGTAGACATTACTAGCGCACAGCTGTACATGTCTCCCTTCCTTCCTACCCTAGGTGAAGAAGGACTGTAAGGAGCTGCGGAAAGCACCATTTCCAACGTTCACCATCTGTAGACATTACTAGCGCACAGCTGTGCATGTCTCAGTTCCTTTCTACCCTAGGTGCAGGAGGACTGTAAGGAGCTGCGGAAAGCACCATTTCCAACATTCACCATCTGTAGACATAGTTAGCGCACACCTGACCTTGCCTCCCTTACTTTCTACGCTTGATGTGAAGAACTGTAAGGAGCCTCAGAAAGCACCATTTCCAACATTCACCATCTGTTGACATTACTAGCGCACAGCTGTACATGTCTCCCTTCCTTTCTACCCTAGGTGAAGGAGGACTGAAAGGAGCTGCGGAAAGCACCATTTCCAACATTCACCATCTGTAGACATAGTTAGCGCACACCTGACCTTGCCTCCCTTCCTTTCTACCCTAGGTGAAGGAGGACTGTAAGGAGCTGCGGAAAGCACCATTTCCAACATTCGCCATCTGTAGACATAGTTAACGCACATCTGACCGTGTGTCCCTTACATTCTACCCTTGATGAAGAAGAACTGTAAGGAACCTCAGAAAGCACCATTTCCAACATTAACCTTCTGTAGACATAGTTAGCGCACATTTGACCATGTGTCCCTTACATTCTACCCATGATGAAGAAGAACTGTAAGGAGCCTAAGAAAGCACCATTTCCAACATTCACCATCTGTAGACATAGTTATCGCACTTATGACAATGTCTCCCTTTCGCTCTACCCTAGGTGAAGTAGAACAGTAAGGAGCTCAGAAGGCACCAATTCCAATATTCGACAACTGTAGACATAGCTAGCGCATAGCTGTACATGTCTCCCTTCCTTTCTACCCTAGGTGAAGGAGGACTGTAAGGAGCTGCGGAAAACACCATTCCCTACATTCAACATCTGTAGACATAGTTAGCGCACATATGACCATGTCTCCCTTTCTTTCTACCCTTGAAGAAGAAGAACTGTAAGGAGCCTCAGAAAGCACCATTTCCAACATTCACCATCAGTAGACATAGTTAGCGCACATCTGTCCATGTCTCCCTTACTTTGTACCCTTGATGAAGAAGAACTGTAAGGAGCCTCAGAAAGCACCATTTCAAACATTCACCATCTGTAGACATAGTTATCGCACTTATGACAATGTCTCCCTTTCGCTCTATTCTAGGTGAAGGAGAACAGTAAGGAGCTCAGGAGGCACCATTTCCAATATTCACCAACTGTAGACATAGCTAGCGCATAGCTGTACATGTCTCCCTTCCTTTCTACCCTAGGTGAAGGAGGACTATAAGGAGCTGTGGAAAGCACCATTCCCTACATTCACCATCTATAGACATAGTTAGCGCACATCTGACCATGTCTCCTTTACTTTCTACCCTTGATGAAGAACAACTGTAAGGAGCCTCAGAAAGCACCATTTCCAACATTCACCATCTGTAGACATAGTTAGCGCACATCTGTCCATGTCTCCCTTACTTTGTATTCTCGATGAAGAAGAACTGTAAGGAGCCTCAGAAAGCACCATTTCCAACATTCACCATCTGTAGACATAGTTAGCGTACAGCTGTACACGTCTCCCTTACTCTCTACCCTAGGTGAAGGAGAACAGTAAGGAGCTCAGAACGCACCATTTCCAATATTCACCATCTGTAGACATATTTAGCGCACAGCTGTACATGTCTCCCTTACTTTCTACCCACGGTGAAGGAGAACTGTAGGGATCTGCAGAAAGCACCATTTCGTACATTCACCATCTTTAGACATAGTTACCGCACACGTGACCTTGCCACCCTTACTTTCTACCTTGATGTAGAAGAACTGTAAGGAGCCTCAGAAAGAACCATTTCCAACATTCACCAACTGTAGACATTACTAGCGCACAGCTGTACATGTCTCCCTTCCTTTCTACCCTAGGTGGAGGACTGTAAGGAGCTGCAGAAAGAACCATTTCCAACATTCACCATCTGTAGACATAGTTAGCGCACATCTGACCGTGTGTCCCTTTCATTCTTCCCTTGTTGAAGAAGAACTGTAAGGAGTCTGAGAAAGCACAACTTCCAACATCCACCATCTGTAGACATAGATAGCTTACATATGTACACGTCTCCCTTACTCTCTACCCTTGGTCAAGGAGAACAGTAAGGAGCTGAGAAGGCACCATGTCCAATATTCACCATCTGTACACATAGTTAGCGCACAGCTGTACATGTCTCCCTTACTTTCTACCCTCGGTGAAGGAGAACTGTAGATAGCTGCAGAAAGCACCATTTCCTACATTCACCATCTTTAGACACAGTTAGTGCACACCTGCCCTTGCCAACCTTACCTTCTACGCTTGATGAAGAAGAACTGTAAGGAGCCTCAGAAAGCACCATTTCCAACATTCACCATATGTAGACATAGTTAGCGTACAGCTGTAGACGTCTACCTTACTCACTACCCTAGGTGAAGGAGAACAGTAAGGAGCTCAGAAGGCACCATTTCCCACATTCATCATCTGTAGACACAGTTAGCGCACATCTGACCATGTCTCCCTTACTTTCTACCCTTGATGAACAAGATCTGTAAGGAGCCTCAGAATGCACCATTTCCAACATTCACCATCTGTAGACATAGTTAGCGTACATCTGTACACGTCTACCTTACTCACTACCCTAGGTGAAGGAGAACAGTAAGGAGCTCAGAAGGCACCATTTCCAACATTCACCATCTGTAGACACAGTTAGCGCACATCTGACCATGTCTCCCTTACTTTCTACCCTTGATGAACAAGAACTGTAAGGAGCCTCAGAAAGCACCATTTCCAACATTCACCATCTGTAGACACAGTTAGCGCACATCTGACCATGTCTCCCTTACTTTCTACCCTTGATGAACAAGAACTGTAAGGAGCCTCAGAAAGCACCATTTCCAACATTCACTATCTGTAGACACAGTTAGCGCACATCTGACCATGTCTCCCTTACTTTCTACCCCTGATGAACAAGAACCGTAAGGAGCCTCAGAATGCACCATTTCCAACATTCTCCATCTGTAGACACAGTTAGCGCACATTTGACCATGTCTCCCTTACTTTCTTCCCTTGATGAACAAGAACTGTAAGGAGCCTCAGAAAGCACCATTTCCAACATTCACCATCTGTAGACACAGTTAGCGCACATCTGACCATGTCTCCCTTACTTTCTACCCTTGATGAACAAGAACTGTAAGGAGCCTCAGAAAGCACGATTTCCAACATTCACTATCTGTAGACACAGTTAGCGCACATCTAACCATGTCTCCCTTACTTTCTACCCTTGATGAACAAGAACTGTAAGGAGCCTCAGAAAGCACCATTTCCAACATTCACCATCTGTAGACATAGTTAGCGTACAGCTGTACACGTCTACCTTACTCACTCCCCTAGGTGAAGAAGAACAGTAAGGAGCTCAGAAGGCACCATTTCCAACATTCACCATCTGTAGACACAGTTAGCGCACATCTGACAATGTCTCCCTTACTTTCTACCCTTGATGAACAAGAACTGTAAGGAGCCTCAGAAAGCACCATTTCCAACATTCACCATCTGTAGACACAGTTAGCGCACATCTGACCATGTCTCCCTTACTTTCTACCCTTGATGAACAAGAACTGTAAGGAGCCTCAGAAAGCACCATTTCCAACATTCACTATCTGTAGACTCAGTTAGCGCACATCTGACCATGTCTCCCTTACTCTCTACCCTTGATGAACAAGAATTGTAAGGAGCCTCAGAAAGCACCATTTCCAACATTCACCATCTGTAGACACAGTTAGCGCACATCTGACCATGTCTCCCTTACTTTCTACCCTTGATGAACAAGAACTGTAAGGAGCCTCAGAAAGCACCATTTCCAACATTCACCATCTGTAGACACAGTTAGCGCACATCTGACCATATCTCCCTTACTTCCTACCCTTGATGAACAAGAACTGTAAGGAGCCTCAGAAAGCACCATTTCCAACATTCACTATCTGTAGACACAGTTAGCGCACATCTGACCATGTCTCCCTTACTTTCTACCCTTGATGAACAAGAACTGTAAGGAGCCTCAGAAAGCACCATTTCCAACATTCACCATCTGTAGACATAGTTAGCGTACAGCTGTACACGTCTACCCTACTCACTACCCTAGGTGAAAGAGAACAGTAAGCAGCTCAGAAGGCACCATTTCCAACATTCACCATCTGTAGACACAGTTAGCGCACATCTGACCATGTCTCCCTTACTTTCTACCCTTGATGAACAAGAACTGTAAGGAGCCTCAGAAAGCACCATTTCCAACATTCACCATCTGTAGACACAGTTAGCGCACATCTGACCATGTCTCCCTTACTTTCTACCCTTAATGAACAAGAACTGTAAGGAGCCTCAGAAAGCACCATTTCCAACATTCACCATCTGTAGACATAGTTGGCGTACAGCTGTACACGTCTACCTTACTCAGTACCCTAGGTGAAGGAGAACAGTAAGGAGCTCAGAGGGCACCATTTCCAACATTCACCATCTGTAGACACAGTTAGCGCACATCTGACCATGTCTCCCTTACTTTCTACCCTTGATGAACAAGAACTGTAAGGAGCCTCAGAAAGCACCATTTCCAACATTCACCATCTGAAGACACAGTTAGCGCACATCTGACCATGTCTCACTTACTTTCTACCCTTGATGAACAAGAACTGTAAGGAGCCTCAGAAAGCACCATTTCCAACATTCACCATGTGTAGACATAGTTAGCGTACAGCTGTACACGTCTACCTTACTCACTACCCTAGGTGAAGAAGAACAGTAAGGAGCTCAGAAGGCACCATTTCCAACATTCACCTTCTGTAGACACAGGTAGCGCACATCTGACCATGTCTCCCTTACTTTCTACCCTTGATGAACAAGAACTGTAAGGAGCTTCAGAAAGCACCATTTCCAACATTCACCGTCTGTAGACACAGTTAGCACACATCTAACCATGTCTCCCTTACTTTCTACCCTTGATGAACAAGAACTGTAAGGAGCCTCAGAAAGCACCATTTCCAACATTCACCATCTGTAGACACAGTTAGTGCACATCTCACCATGTCTCCGTTACTTTCTACCCTTGATGAACAAGAACTGTAAGGAGCCTCAGAAAGCACCATTTCCAACATTCACCATCTGTACACACAGTTACCGCACATCTGACCATGTCTCCCTTACTTTCTACCCTTGATGAACAAGAACTGTAAGAAGCCTCAGAAAGCACCATTTCCAACATTCACCATCTGTATTCATAGTTATTGTACAGCTGTACACGTCTACCTTACTCACTACCCTAGGTGAAGGAGAAAAGTAAGGAGCTCAGAAGGCACCATTTCCAACATTCACCATCTGTAGACACAGTTAGCGCACATCTGACCATGTCTCCCTTACTTTCTACCCTTGATGAACTAGAACTGTAAGGACCCTCAGAAAGCACCATTTCCAACATTCACCATCTGTAGACACAGTTACCGCACATCCGACCATGTCTCCCTTACTTTCTACCCTTGATGAACAAGAACTGTAAGGAGCCTCAGAGAGCACCATTTCCAACATTCACTATCTGTAGACACAGTTAGCGCACATCTGACCATGTCTCCCTTACTTTCTACCCTTGATGAACAAGAACTGTAAGGAGCCTCAGAAAGCACCATTTCCAACATTCACTATCTGTAGACACAGTTAGCGTACATCTGACCATGTCTCCCTTACTTTCTACCCTTGATGAACAAGAACTGTAAGGAGCCTCAGAAAGCACCATTTCCAACATTCACCATCTGTAGACATAGTTAGCGTACAGCTGTACACGTCTACCTTACTTACTACCCTAGGTGAAGGAGAACAGTAAGGAGCTCAGAAGGCACCATTTCCAACATTCACCATCTGTAGACACAGTTAGCGCACATCTGACCATGTCTCCCTTACTTTCTACCCTTGATGAACAAGAACTGTAAGGAGCCTCAGAAAGCACCATTTCCAACATTCACCATCTGTAGACATAGTTAGCGTACAGGTGTACACGTCTACCTTACTCACTACCCTAGGTGAAGGAGAACAGTAAGGAGCTCAGAAGGCACCATTTCCAACATTCACCATCTGTAGACACAGTTAGCGCACATCTGACCATGTCTCCCTTACTTTCTACCCCTGATGAACAAGAACTGTAAGGAGCCTCAGAATGCACCATTTCCAACATTCACTATCTGTAGACACAGTTAGCGCACATCTGACCATGTCTCCCTTACTTTCTACCTTGATGAACAAGAACTGTAAGGAGCCTCAGAAAGCACCATTTCCAACATTCATGATCTGTAGACATAGTTAGCGTACAGCTGTATACGTCTACCTTACTCACTACCCTAGGTGAAGGAGAACAGTAAGGAGCTCAGAAGGCACCATTTCCAACATTCACCATCTGTAGACACGGTTAGCGCACATCTGACTATGTCTCCCTTACTTTCTACCCATGATGAACAAGAACTGTAAGGAGCCTCAGAAAGCACCATTTCCAACATTCACCATCTGTAGACACAGTTAGCGCACATCTGACCATGTCTCCCTTACTTTCTACCCTTGATGAACATGAACTGTAAGGAGCCTCAGAAAGCACCATTTCCAACATTCACCATCTGTAGACACAGTTGGTGCACATCTGACCATATCTCCCTTACTTTCTACCCTTGATGAACAAGAACTGTAAGGAGCCTCAGAAAGCACCATTTCCAACATTCACCATTTGTAGACATAGTTATCGTACAGCTATACACGTCTACCTTACTCACCACCCTAGGTGAAGGAGAACAGTAAGGAGCTCAGAAGGCACCATTTCCAACATTCACCATCTGTAGACACAGTTAGCGCACATCTGACCATGTCTCCCTTACTTTCTACCCTTGATGAACAAGAACTGTAAGGTGCCTCAGAAAGCACCATTTCCAACATTCACCATCTGTAGACACAGTTAGCGCACATCTGACCATGTCTCCCTTACTTTCTACCCTTGATTAACAAGAACTGTAAGGAGCCTCAGAAAGCACCATTTCCAACATTCACCATCTGTAGACATAGTTAGCGTACAGCTGTACACGTCTACCTTACTCACTACCCTAAGTGAAGGAGAACAGTAAGGAGCTCAGAAGGCACCATTTCCAACATTAACCATCTGTAGACACAGTTAGCGCACATCTGACCATGTCTCCCTTACTTTCTACCCTTGATGAACAAGAACTGTAAGGAGCCTCAGAAAGCACCATTTCCAACATTCACCATCTGTAGACACAGTTAGCGCACATCTGACCATGTCTCCCTTACTTTCTACCCTTGATGAACAAGAACTGTAAGGAGCCTCAGAAAGCACCATTTCCAACATTCACCATCTGTAGACACAGTTAGCGCACATCTGACCATGTCTCCCTTACTTTCTACCCTTGATGAACAAGAACTGTAAGGAGCCTCAGAAAGCACCATTTCCAACATTCACCATCTGTAGACATAGTTAGCGTACAGCTGTACACGTCTACCTTACTCACTACCCTAGGTGAAGGAGAACAGTAAGGAGCTCAGAAGGCACCATTTCCAACATTCACCATCTGTAGACACAGTTAGCGCACATCTGACCATGTCTCTTTTACTTTCTACCCTTGATGAACAAGAACTGTAAGAAGCCTCAGAAAGCACCATTTCCAACATACACCATCTGTAGACACAGTTGGCGCACATCTGACCATGTCTCCCTTACTTTCTACCCTTGATGAACAAGAACTGTAAGGAGCCTCAGAAAGCACCATTTCCAACATTCACCATCTGTAGACACAGTTAGCGCACATCTGACCATGTCTCCCTTACTTTCTACCCTTGATGAACAAGAACTGTAAGGAGCCTCAGAAAGCACCATTTCCAACATTCACCATCTGTAGACATAGTTAGCGTACAGCTGTACACGTCTACCTTACTTACTACCCTAGGTGTAGGAGAACAGTAAGGAGCTCAGAAGGCACCATTTCCAACATTCACCATCTGTAGACACAGTTAGCGCACATCTGACCATGTCTCCCTTACTTTCTACCCTTGATGAACAAGAACTGTAAGGAGCCTCAGAAAGCACCATTTCCAACATTCACCATCTGTAGACATAGTTAGCGTACAGCTGTACACGTCTACCTTACTTACTACCCTAGGTGAAGGAGAACAGTAAGGAGCTCAGAAGGCACCATTTCCAACATTCACCATCTGTAGACATGGTTAGCACACATCTGACCATGTCTCCCTTACTTTCTACCCATGATGAACAAGAACTGTAAGGAGCCTCAGTAAGCACCATTTCCAACATTCACCATCTGTAGACACAGTTAGCGCACATCTGACCATGTCTCCCTTACTTTCTACCCTTGATGAACATGAACTGTAAGGAGCCTCAGAAAGCACCATTTCCAACATTCACCATCTGTAGACACAGTTAGCGCACATCTGACCATGTCTCCCTTACTTTCTACCCTTGATGAACAAGAACTGTAAGGAGCCTCAGAAAGCACCATTTCCAACATTCACCATCTGTAGACACAGTTAGCGCACATCTGACCATGTCTCCCTTACTTTCTACCCTTGATGAACAAGAACTGTAAGGAGCCTCAGAAAGCACCATTTCCAACATTCACCATCTGTATACATAGTTAGCGTACAGCTGTACACGTCTACCTTACTCACTACCCTAGGTGAAGGAGAACAGTAAGGAGCTCAGAAGGCACCATTTCCAACATTCACCATCTGTAGACACAGTTAGCGCACATCTGACCATGTCTCCCTTACTTTCTACCCTTGATGAACAAGAACTGTAAGGAGCCTCAGAAAGCACCATTTCCAACATTCACCATCTGTAGACACAGTTAGCGCACATCTGACCATGTCTCCCTTACTTTCTACCCTTGATGAACTAGAACTGTAAGGACCCTCAGAAAGCACCATTTCCAACATTCACCATCTGTAGACACAGTTAGCGCACATCTGACCATGTCTCCCTTACTTTCTACCCTTGATGAACAAGAACTGTAAGGAGCCTCAGAAAGCACCATTTCCAACATTCACCATCTGTAGACACAGTTAGCGCACATCTGACCATGTCTCCCTTACTTTCTACCCTTGATGAACAAGAACTGTAAGGAGCCTCAGAAAGCACCATTTCCAACATTCACCATCTGTAGACACAGTTAGCGCACATCTGACCATGTCTCCCTTACTTTCTACCCTTGATGAACAAGAACTGTAAGGAGCCTCAGAAAGCACCATTTCCAACATTCACCATCTGTAGACATAGTTGGCGTACAGCTGTACACGTCTACCTTACTCTCTACCCTAGGTGAAGGAGAACAGTAAGGAGCTCAGAAGGCACCATTTCCAACATTCACCATCTGTAGACACAGTTAGCGCACATCTGACCATGTCTCTTTTACTTTCTACCCTTGATGAACAAGAACTGTAAGGAGCCTCAGAAAGCACCATTTCCAACATACACAATCTGTAGACACAGTTAGCGCACATCTGACCATGTCTCCCTTACTTTCTACCCATGATGAACAAGAACTGTAAGGAGCCTCAGAAAGCACCATTTCCAACATTCACCATCTGTAGACACAGTTAGCGCACATCTGACCATGTCTCCCTTACTTTCTACCCTTGATGAACAAGAACTGTAAGGAGCCACAGAAAGCACCATTTCCAACATTCACCACCTGTACACACAGTTAGCGCACATCTGACCATGTCTCCCTTACTTTCTACCCTTGATGAACAAGAACTGTAAGGAGCCTCAGAAAGCAATATTTCCAACATTCACTATCTGTAGACACAGTTAGCGCACATCTGACCATGTCTCCCTTACTTTCTACCCTTGATGAACAAGAACTGTAAGGAGCCTCAGAAAGCACCATTTCCAACATTCACCATCTGTAGACACAGTTAGCGCACATCTGACCATGTCTCCCTTACTTTCTACCCTTGATGAACAAGAACTGTAAGGCGCCTCAGAAAGCGCCATTTCCAACATTCACCATCTGTAGACATAGTTAGCGTAGAGCTGTACACGTCTACCTTACTCACTACCCTAGGTGAAGGAGAACAGTAAGGAGCTCAGAAGGCACCATTTCCCACATTCATTATCTGTTGACACAGTTAGCGCACATCTGACCATGTCTCCCTTACTTTCTACCCTTGATGAACAAGAACTGTAAGGAGCCTCAGAATGCACCATTTCCAACATTCACCATCTGTAGAGATAGTTAGCGTACAGCTGTACACGTCTACCTTACTCACTACCCTAGGTGAAGGAGAACAGTAAGGAGCTCAGAAGGCACCATTTCAAACATTCACCATCTGTAGACACAGTTAGCGCACATCTGACCATGTCTCCCTTACTTTCTACCCTTGATGAACAAGAACTGTAAGGAGCCTCAGAAAGCACCATTTCCAACATTCACCATCTGTAGACAGAGTTAGCGCACATCTGACCATGTCTCCCTTACTTTCTACCCTTGATGAACAAGAACTGTAAGGAGCCTCAGAAAGCACCTTTTCCAACATTCACTATCTGTAGACACAGTTAGCGCACATCTGACCATGTCTCCCTTGCTTTCTACCCTTGATGAACAAGAACTGTAAGGAGCCTCAGAAAGCACCATTTCCAACATTCTCCATCTGTAGACACAGTTAGCGCACATCTGACCATGTCTCCTTTACTTTCTACCCTTGATGAACAAGAACTGTAAGGAGCCTCAGAAAGCACCATCTCCAACATTCACCATCTGTAGACAGTTAGCGCACATCTGACCATGTCTCCCTTACTTTCTACCCTTGATGAACAAGAACTGTAAGGAGCCTCAGAAAGCACGATCTCCAACATTCACTATCTGTAGACACAGCTAGCGCACATCTGACCATGTCTCCCTTACTTTCTACCCTTGATGAACAAGAACTGTAAGGAGCCTCAGAAAGCACCATTTCCAACATTCACCATCTGTAGACATAGTTAGCGTACAGCTGTACACGTCTACCTTACTCACTACCCTAGGTGAAGAAGAACAGTAAGGAGCTCAGAAGGCACCATTTCCAACATTCACCATCTGTAGACACAGTTAGCGCACATCTGACCATGTCTCCCTTACTTTCTACCCTTGATGAACAAGAACTGTAAGGTGCCTCAGAAAGCACCATTTCCAACATTCACCATCTGTAGACACAGTTAGAGCACATCTGACCATGTCTCCCTTACTTTCTACCCTTGATTAACAAGAACTGTAAGGAGCCTCAGAAAGCACCATTTCCAACATTCACCATCTGTAGACATAGTTAGCGTACAGCTGTACACGTCTGCCTTACTCACTACCCTAGGTGAAGGAGAACAGTAAGGAGCTCAGAAGGCACCATTTCCAACATTAACCATCTGTAGACACAGTTAGCGCACATCTGACCATGACTCCCTTACTTTCTACCCTTGATGAACAAGAACTGTAAGGAGCCTCAGAAAGCACCATTTCCAACATTCACCATCTGTAGACACAGTTAGCGCACATCTGACCATGTCTCCCTTACTTTCTACCCTTGATGAACAAGAACTGTAAGGAGCCTCAGAAAGCACCATTTCCAACATTCACCATCTGTAGACACAGTTAGCGCACATCTGACCATGTCTCCCTTACTTTCTACCCTTGATGAACAAGAACTGTAAGGAGCCTCAGAAAGCACCATTTCCAACATTCACCATCTGTAGACATAGTTAGCGTACAGCTGTACACGTCTACCTTACTCACTACCCTAGGTGAAGGAGAACAGTAAGGAGCTCAGAAGGCACCATTTCCAACATTCACCATCTGTAGACACAGTTAGCGCACATCTGACCATGTCTCTTTTACTTTCTACCCTTGATGAACAAGAACTGTAAGAAGCCTCAGAAAGCACCATTTCCAACATACACCATCTGTAGACACAGTTGGCGCACATCTGACCATGTCTCCCTTACTTTCTACCCTTGATGAACAAGAACTGTAAGGAGCCTCAGAAAGCACCATTTCCAACATTCACCATCTGTAGACACAGTTAGCGCACATCTGACCATGTCTCCCTTATTTTTTACCCTTGATGAACAAGAACTGTAAGGAGCCTCAGAAAGCACCATATCCAACATTCACCATCTGTAGACATAGTTAGCGTACAGCTGTACACGGCTACCTTACTTACTACCCTAGGTGTAGGAGAACAGTAAGGAGCTCAGAAGGCACCATTTCCAACATTCACCATCTGTAGACACAGTTAGCGCACATCTGACCATGTCTCCCTTACTTTCTACCCTTGATGAACAAGAACTGTAAGGAGCCTCAGAAAGCACCATTTCCAACATTCACCATCTGTAGACATAGTTAGCCTACAGGTGTACACGTCTACCTTACTCACTACCCTAGGTGAAGGAGAACAGTAAGGAGCTCAGAAGGCACCATTTCCAACATTCACCATCTGTAGACACAGTTAGCGCACATCTGACCATGTCTCCCTTACTTTCTACCCCTGATGAACAAGAACTGTAAGGAGCCTCAGAATGCACCATTTCCAACATTCACTATCTGTAGACACAGTTAGCGCACATCTGACCATGTCTCACTTACTTTCTACCCTTGATGAACAAGAACTGTAAGGAGCCTCAGAAAGCACCATTTCCAACATTCACCATCTGTAGACATAGTTAGCATACAGCTGTATACGTCTACCTTACTCACTACCCTAGGTGAAGGAGAACAGTAAGGAGCTCAGAAGGCACC
This sequence comes from Schistocerca piceifrons, assembly GCF_021461385.2. NCBI lineage: Eukaryota > Metazoa > Arthropoda > Insecta > Orthoptera > Acrididae > Schistocerca > Schistocerca piceifrons. The sequence continues at coordinate 781,883 of NW_025728231.1, forward strand.
ATTTCCAACATTCACCATCTGTAGACATGGTTAGCGCACATCTGACCATGTCTCCCTTACTTTGTACCCATGATGAACAAGAACTGTAAGGAGCCTCAGAAAGCACCATTTCCAACATTCACCATCTGTAGACACAGTTAGCGCACATCTGACCATGTCTCCCTTACTTTCTACCCTTGATGAACATGAACTGTAAGGAGCCTCAGAAAGCACCATTTCCAACATTCACCATCTGTAGACACAGTTAGCGCACATCTGACCATGTCTCCCTTACTTTCTACCCTTCATGAACGAGAACTGTAAGGAGCCTCAGAAAGCACCATTTCCAACATTCACCATCTGTAGACACAGTTAGCGCACATCTGACCATATCTCCCTTACTTTCTACCCTTGATGAACAAGAACTGTAAGGAGCCTCAGAAAGCACCATTTCCAACATTCACCATCTGTAGCCATAGTTATCGTACAGCTGTACACGTCTACCTTACTCACCACCCTAGGTGAAGGAGAACAGTAAGGAGCTCAGAAGGCACCATTTCCAACATTCACCATCTGTAGACACAGTTAGCGCACATCTGACCATGTCTCCCTTACTTTCTACCCTTGATGAACAAGAACTGTAAGGAGCCTCAGAAAGCACCATTTCCAACATTCACCATCTGTAGACACAGTTAGCGCACATCTGACCATGTCTCCCTTACTTTCTACCCTTGATTAACAAGAACTGTAAGGAGCCTCAGAAAGCACCATTTCCAACATTCACCATCTGTAGACACAGTTAGCGCACATCTGACCATGTCTCCCTTACTTTCTACCCTTGATGAACAAGAACTGTAAGGAGCCTCAGAAAGCACCATTTCCAACATTCACCATCTGTAGACACAGTTAGCGCACATCTGACCATGTCTCCCTTACTTTCTACCCTTGATGAACAAGAACTGTAAGGAGCCTCAGAAAGCACCATTTCCAACATTCACCATCTGTATACATAGTTAGCGTACAGCTGTACACGTCTACCTTACTCACTACCCTAGGTGAAGGAGAACAGTAAGGAGCTCAGAAGGCACCATTTCCAACATTCACCATCTGTAGACACAGTTAGCGCACATCTGACCATGTCTCCCTTACTTTCTACCCTTGATGAACAAGAACTGTAAGGAGCCTCAGAAAGCACCATTTCCAACATTCACCATCTGTAGACTCAGTTAGCGCACATCTGACCATGTCTCCCTTACTTTCTACCCTTGATGAACTAGAACTGTAAGGACCCTCAGAAAGCACCATTTCCAACATTCACCATCTGTAGACACAGTTAGCGCACATCTGACCATGTCTCCCTTACTTTCTACCCTTGATGAACAAGAACTGTAAGGAGCCTCAGAAAGCACCATTTCCAACATTCACCATCTGTAGACACAGTTAGCGCACATCTGACCATGTCTCCCTTACTTTCTACCCTTGATGAACAAGAACTGTAAGGAGCCTCAGAAAGCACCATTTCCAACATTCACCATCTGTAGACACAGTTAGCGCACATCTGACCATGTCTCCCTTACTTTCTACCCTTGATGAACAAGAACTGTAAGGAGCCTCAGAAAGCACCATTTCCAACATTCACCATCTGTAGACACAGTTAGCGCACATCTGACCATGTCTCCCTTACTTTCTACCCTTGATGAACAAGAACTGTAAGGAGCCTCAGAAAGCACCATTTCCAACATTCACCATCTGTAGACATAGTTGGCGTACAGCTGTACACGTCTACCTTACTCACTACCCTAGGTGAAGGAGAACAGTAAGGAGCTCAGAAGGCACCATTTCCAACATTCACCATCTGTAGACACAGTTTGCGCACATCTGACCATGTCTCTTTTACTTTCTACCCTTGATGAACAAGAACTGTAAGGAGCCTCAGAAAGCACCATTTCCAACATACACAATCTGTAGACACAGTTAGCGCACATCTGACCATGTCTCCCTTACTTTCTACCCTTGATGAACAAGAACTGTAAGGAGCCTCAGAAAGCACCATTTCCAACATTCACCATCTGTAGACACAGTTAGCGCACATCTGACCATGTCTCCCTTACTTCTACCCTTGATGAACAAGAACTGTAAGGAGCCACAGAAAGCACCATTTCCAACATTCACCACCTGTACACACAGTTAGCGCACATCTGACCATGTCTCCCTTACTTTCTACCCTTGATGAACAAGAACTGTAAGGAGCCTCAGAAAGCAATATTCCAACATTCACTATCTGTAGACACAGTTAGCGCACATCTGACCATGTCTCCCTTACTTTCTACCTTGATGAACAAGAACTGTAAGGCGCCTCAGAAAGCGCCATTTCCAACATTCACCATCTGTAGACATAGTTAGCGTAGAGCTGTACACGTCTACCTTACTCACTACCCTAGGTGAAGGAGAACAGTAAGGAGCTCAGAAGGCACCATTTCCCACATTCATTATCTGTAGACACAGTTAGCGCACATCTGACCATGTCTCCCTTACTTTCTACCCTTGATGAACAAGAACTGTAAGGAGCCTCAGAATGCACCATTTCCAACATTCACCATCTGTAGACATAGTTAGCGCACAGCTGTACACGTCTACCTTACTCACTACCCTAGGTGAAGGAGAACAGTAAGGGAGCTCAGAAGGCACCATTTCAAACATTCACCATCTGTAGACACAGTTAGCGCACATCTGACCATGTCTCCCTTACTTTCTACCCTTGATGAACAAGAACTGTAAGGAGCCTCAGAAAGCACCATTTCCAACATTCACCATCTGTAGACAGAGTTAGCGCACATCTGACCATGTCTCCCTTACTTTCTACCCTTGATGAACAAGAACTGTAAGGAGCCTCAGAAGCACCATTTCCAACATTCACTATCTGTAGACACAGTTAGCGCACATTTGACCATGTTTCCCTTGCTTTCTACCTTGATGAACAAGAACTGTAAGGAGCCTCAGAAAGCACCATTTCCAACATTCTCCATCTGTAGACACAGTTAGCGCACATCTGACCATGTCTCCTTTACTTTCTACCCTTGATGAACAAGAACTGTAAGGAGCCTCAGAAAGCACCATTTCCAACATTCACCATCTGTAGACAGTTAGCGCACATCTGACCATGTCTCCCTTACTTTCTACCTTGATGAACAAGAACTGTAAGGAGCCTCAGAAAGCACGATCTCCAACATTCACTATCTGTAGACACAGCTAGCGCACCATCTGACCATGTCTCCCTTACTTTCTACCCTTGATGAACAAGAACTGTAAGGAGCCTCAGAAAGCACCATTTCCAACATTCACCATCTGTAGACATAGTTAGCGTACAGCTGTACACGTCTACCTTACTCACTACCCTAGGTGAAGAAGAACAGTAAGGAGCTCAGAAGGCACCATTTCCAACATTCACCATCTGTAGACACAGTTAGCGCACATCTGACAATGTCTCCCTTACTTTCTACCCTTGATGAACAAGAACTGTAAGGAGCCTCAGAAGCACCATTTCCAACATTCACCATCTGTAGACACAGTTAGTGCACATGTGACCATGTCTCCCTTACTTTCTACCCTTGATGAACAAGAACTGTAAGGAGCCTCAGAAAGCACCATTTTCCAACATTCACCATCTGTAGACACAGTTAGCGCACATCTGACCATGTCTCCCTTACTTTCTACCCTTGATGAACAAGACCTGTAAGGAGCCTCAGAAAGCACCATTTCCAACATTCACCATCTGTACATACAGTTAGCGCACATCTGACCATGTCTCCCTTACTTTCTACCCTTGATGAACAAGAACTGTAAGGAGCCTCAGAAAGCACCATTTCCAACATTCACTATCTATAGACACAGTTAGCGCACATCTGACCATGTCTCCCTTACTTTCTACCCTTGATGAACAAGAACTGTAAGGAGCCTCAGAAAGCACCATTTCCAACTTTCACCATCTGTACACACAGTTAGCGCACATCTGACCATGTCTCCCTTACTTTCTACCCTTGATGAACAAGAACTGTAAGGAGCCCCAGAAAGCACCATTTCCAACATTCACCATCTGTAGACACAGTTGGCGCACATCTGACCATGTCTCCCTTACTTTCTACCCTTGATGAACAAGAACTGTAAGGAGCCTCAGAAAGCACCATTTCCAACATTCACCATATGTAGACATAGTTAGCGTACAGCTGTACACGTCTACCTTACTCACTACCCTAGGTGAAGGAGAACAGTAAGGAGCTCAGAAGGCACCATTTCCCACATTCATCATCTGTACACACAGTTAGCGCACATCTGACCATGTCTCCCTTACTTTCTACCCTTGATGAACAAGAACTGTAAGGAGCCTCAGAATGCACCATTTCCAACATTCACCATCTGTAGACATAGTTAGCGTACATCTGTACACGTCTACCTTACTCACTACCCTAGCTGAAGGAGAACAGTAAGGAGCTCAGAAGGCACCATTTCCAACATTCACCATCTGTAGACCACAGTTAGCGCACATCTGACCACTGTCTCCCTTACTTTCTACCCTTGATGAACAAGAACTGTAAGGAGCCTCAGAAAGCACCATTTCCAACATTCACCATCTGTAGACACAGTTAGCGCACATCTGACCATGTCTCCCTTACTTTCTACACTTGATGAACAAGAACTGTAAGGAGCCTCAGAAAGCACCATTTCCAACATTCACTATCTGTAGACACAGTTAGCGCACATCTGACCATGTCCCCCCTTACTTTCTACCCTTGATGAACAAGAACTGTAAGGAGCCTCAGAAAGCACCATTTCCAACATTCTCCATCTGTAGACACAGTTAGCGCACATCTGACCATGTCTCCCTTACTTTCTACCCTTGATGAACAAGAACTGTAAGGAGCCTCAGAAAGCACCATTTCCAATATTCACATCTGTAGACATAGTTAGCGTACAGCTGTACACGTCTACCTTACTCACTACCCTAGGTGAAGAAGAACAGTAAGGAGCTCAGAAGGCACCATTTCCAACATTCACCATCTGTAGACACAGTTAGCGCACATCTGACAATGTCTCCCTTACTTTCTACCCTTGATGAACAAGAACTGTAAGAAGCCTCAGAAAGCACCATTTCCAACATTCACCATCTGTAGACACAGTTAGCGGCACATCTGACCATGTCTCCCTTACTTTCTACCTTGATGACAAGAACTGTAAGGAGCCTCAGAAAGCACCATTTCCAACATTCATATCTGTAGACTCAGTTAGCGCACATCTGACCATGTCTCCCTTACTTTCTACCCTTGATGAACAAGAACTGTAAGGAGCCTCAGAAAGCACCATTTCCAACATTCACCATCTGTAGACACAGTTAGCGCACATCTGACCATGTCTCCCTTACTTTCTACCCTTGATGAACAAGAACTGTAAGGAGCCTCAGAAAGCACCATTTCCAACATTCACCATCTGTAGACACAGTTAGCGCACATCTGACCATATCTCCCTTACTTCCTACCCTTGATGAACAAGAACTGTAAGGAGCCCCAGAAAGCACCATTTCCAACATTCACTATCTGTAGACACAGTTAGCGCACATCTGACCATGTCTCCCTTACTTTCTACCCTTGATGAACAAGAACTGTAAGGGGCCTCAGAAAGCACCATTTCCAACATTCACCATCTGTAGACATAGTTAGCGTACAGCTGTACACGTCTACCTTACTCACTACCCTAGGTGAAAGAGAACAGTAAGCAGCTCAGAAGGCACCATTTCCAACATTCACCATCTGTAGACACAGTTAGCGCACATCCGACCATGTCTCCCTTACTTTCTACCCTTGATGAACAAGAACTGTAAGGAGCCTCAGAAAGCACCATTTCCAACATTCACCATCTGTAGACACAGTTTGCGCACATCTGACCATGTCTCCCTTACTTTCTACCCTTAATGAACAAGAACTGTATGGAGCCTCAGAAAGCACCATTTCCAACATTCACCATCTGTAGACATAGTTGGCGTACAGCTGTACACGTCTACCTTACTCACTACCCTAGGTGAAGGAGAACAGTAAGGAGCTCAGAGGGCACCATTTCCAACATTCACCATCTGTAGACACAGTTAGCGCACATCTGACCATGTCTCCCTTACTTTCTACCCTTGATGAACAAGAACTGTAAGGAGCCCCAGAAAGCACCATTTCCAACATTCACCATCTGTAGACACAGTTGGCGCACATCTGACCATGTCTCCCTTACTTTCTACCCTTGATGAACAAGAACTGTAAGGAGCCTCAGAAAGCACCATTTCCAACATTCACCATATGTAGACATAGTTAGCGTACAGCTGTACACGTCTACCTTACTCACTACCCTAGGTGAAGGAGAACAGTAAGGAGCTCAGAAGGCACCATTTCCCACATTCATCATCTGTACACACAGTTAGCGCACATCTGACCATGTCTCCCTTACTTTCTACCCTTGATGAACAAGAACTGTAAGGAGCCTCAGAATGCACCATTTCCAACATTCACCATCTGTAGACATAGTTAGCGTACATCTGTACACGTCTACCTTACTCACTACCCTAGCTGAAGGAGAACAGTAAGGAGCTCAGAAGGCACCATTTCCAACATTCACCATCTGTAGACACAGTTAGCGCACATCTGACCATGTCTCCCTTACTTTCTACCCTTGATGAACAAGAACTGTAAGGAGCCTCAGAAAGCACCATTTCCAACATTCACCATCTGTAGACACAGTTAGCGCACATCTGACCATGTCTCCCTTACTTTCTACACTTGATGAACAAGAACTGTAAGGAGCCTCAGAAAGCACCATTTCCAACATTCACTATCTGTAGACACAGTTAGCGCACATCTGACCATGTCCCCCTTACTTTCTACCCTTGATGAACAAGAACTGTAAGGAGCCTCAGAAAGCACCATTTCCAACATTCTCCATCTGTAGACACAGTTAGCGCACATCTGACCATGTCTCCCTTACTTTCTACCCTTGATGAACAAGAACTGTAAGGAGCCTCAGAAAGCACCATTTCCAATATTCACCATCTGTAGACATAGTTAGCGTACAGCTGTACACGTCTACCTTACTCACTACCCTAGGTGAAGAAGAACAGTAAGGAGCTCAGAAGGCACCATTTCCAACATTCACCATCTGTAGACACAGTTAGCGCACATCTGACAATGTCTCCCTTACTTTCTACCCTTGATGAACAAGAACTGTAAGAAGCCTCAGAAAGCACCATTTCCAACATTCACCATCTGTAGACACAGTTAGCGCACATCTGACCATGTCTCCCTTACTTTCTACCCTTGATGAACAAGAACTGTAAGGAGCCTCAGAAAGCACCATTTCCAACATTCACTATCTGTAGACTCAGTTAGCGCACATCTGACCATGTCTCCCTTACTTTCTACCCTTGATGAACAAGAACTGTAAGGAGCCTCAGAAAGCACCATTTCCAACATTCACCATCTGTAGACACAGTTAGCGCACATCTGACCATGTCTCCCTTACTTTCTACCCTTGATGAACAAGAACTGTAAGGAGCCTCAGAAAGCACCATTTCCAACATTCACCATCTGTAGACACAGTTAGCGCACATCTGACCATATCTCCCTTACTTCCTACCCTTGATGAACAAGAACTGTAAGGAGCCCCAGAAAGCACCATTTCCAACATTCACTATCTGTAGACACAGTTAGCGCACATCTGACCATGTCTCCCTTACTTTCTACCCTTGATGAACAAGAACTGTAAGGAGCCTCAGAAAGCACCATTTCAACATTCACCATCTGTAGACATAGTTAGCGTACAGCTGTACACGTCTACCTTACTCACTACCCTAGGTTAAAGAGAACAGTAAGCAGCTCAGAAGGCACCATTTCCAACATTCACCATCTGTAGACACAGTTAGCGCACATCCGACCATGTCTCCCTTACTTTCTACCCTTGATGAACAAGAACTGTAAGGAGCCTCAGAAAGCACCATTTCCAACATTCACCATCTGTAGACACAGTTTGCGCACATCTGACCATGTCTCCCTTACTTTCTACCCTTAATGAACAAGAACTGTATGGAGCCTCAGAAAGCACCATTTCCAACATTCACCATCTGTAGACATAGTTGGCGTACAGCTGTACACGTCTACCTTACTCACTACCCTAGGTGAAGGAGAACAGTAAGGAGCTCAGAGGGCACCATTTCCAACATTCACCATCTGTAGACACAGTTAGCGCACATCTGACCATGTCTCCCTTACTTTCTACCCTTGATGTACAAGAACTGTAAGGAGCCTCAGAAAGCACCATTTCCAACATTCACCATCTATAGACACAGTTAGCGCACATCTGACCATGTCTCACTTACTTTCTACCCTTGATGACCAAGAACTGTAAGGAGCCTCAGAAAGCACCATTTCCAACATTCACCATCTGTAGACATAGTTAGCGTACAGCTGTACACCTCTACCTTACTCACTACCCTAGGTGAAGAAGAACAGTAAGGAGCTCAGAAGGCACCATTTCCAACATTCACCTTCTGTAGACACAGGTAGCGCACATCTGACCATGTCTCCCTTACTTTCTACCCTTGATGAACAAGAACTGTAAGGAGCTTCAGAAAGCACCATTTCCAACATTCACCGTCTGTAGACACAGTTAGCGCACATCTAACCATGTCTCCCTTACTTTCTACCCTTGATGAACAAGAACTGTAAGGAGCCTCAGAAAGCACCATTTCCAACATTCACCATCTGTAGACACAGTTAGTGCACATCTCACCATGTCTCCCTTACTTTCTACCCTTGATGAACAAGAACTGTAAGGAGCCTCAGAAAGCACCATTTCCAACATTCACCATCTGTACACACAGTTAGCGCACATCTGACCATGTCTACCTTACTTTCTACCTTGATGAACAAGAACTCTAAGGAGCCTCAGAAAGCACCATTTCCAACATTCACTATCTGTAGACACACTTAGCGCACATCTGACCATGTCTCCCTTACTTTCTACCCTTGATGAACAAGAACTGTAAGGAGCCTCAGAAAGCACCATTTCCAACATTCACCATCTGTAGACACAGTTGGCGCACATCTGACCATGTCTCCCTTACTTTCTACCCTTGATGAACAAGAACTGTAAGGAGCCTCAGAAAGCACCATTTCCAACATTCACCATCTGTAGACATAGTTAGCGTACAGTTGTACACGTCTACCTTACTGACTACCCTAGGTGAAGGAGAACAGTAAGGAGCTCAGAAGGCACCATTTCCCACATTCACCATCTGTAGACACAGTTAGCGCACATCTGACCAAGTCTCCCTTACTTTCTACCCTTGATGAACAAGAACTGTAAGGAGCCTCAGAATGCACCATTTCCAACAATCACCATCTGTAGACATAGTTAGCGTACAGCTGTACACGTCTACCTTACTCACTACCCTAGGTGAAGGAGAACAGTATGGAGCTCAGAAGGCACCATTTCCAACATTCACCATCTGTAGACACAGTTAGCGCACATCTGACCATGTCTCCCATACTTTCTACCCTTGATGAACAAGAACTGTAAGGAGCCTCAGAAAGCACCATTTCCAACATTCACTATCTGTAGACACAGTTAGCGCACATCTGACCATGTCTCCCTTACTTTCTACACTTGATGAACTAGAACTGTAAGGAGCCTCAGAAAGCACCATTTCCAACATTCACCATCTGTAGACATAGTTAGCGTACAGCTGTACACGTCTACCTTACTCACTACCCTAGGTGAAGGAGAACAGTAAGGAGCTCAGAAGGCACCATTTCCAACATTCACCATCTGTAGACACAGTTAGCGCACATCTGACAACGTCTCCCTTACTTTCTACCCCTGATGAACAAGAACTGTAAGGAGCCTCAGAAAGCACCATTTCCAACATTCACCATCTGTAGACACATTTAGCGCACATCTGACCATGTCTCCCTTACTTTCTACCCTTGATGAACAAGAACTGTAAGGAGCCTCAGAGAGCACCATTTCCAACATTCACCATCTGTAGACATAGTTAGCATACAGCTGTACACGTCTACCTTACTCACTACCCTAGGTGAAGGAGAACAGTAAGGAGCTCAGAAGGCACAATTTCCAACATTCACCATCTGTAGACACAGTTAGCCCACATCTGACCATGTCTCCCTTACTATCTACCCCTGATGAACAAGAACTGTAAGGAGCCTCAGAATGCACCATTTCCAACATTCACTATCTGTAGACACAGTTAGCACACATCTGACCGTATCTCCCTTACTTTCTACCCTTGATGAACAAGAACTGTAAGGAGCCTCAGAAAGCACCATTTCCAACATTCACCATCTGTAGACATAGTTAGCGTACAGCTGTACACGTCTACCTTACTCACTACCCTAGGTGAAGGAGAACAGTAAGGAGCTCAGAAGGCACCATTTCCAACAGTCACCATCTGTAGACACAGTTAGCGCACATCTGACCATGTCTCCCTTACTTTCTACCCTTGATGAACAAGAACTGTAAGGAGTCTCAGAAAGCACCATTTCCAACATTCACCATCTGTAGACACAGTTAGCGCACATCTGACCATGTCTCCCTTACTTTCTACCCTTGATGAACAAGAACTGTAAGGAGCCTCAGAAAGCACCATTTCCAACATTCACCATCTGTAGACACAGTTAGCGCACATCTGACCATGTCTCCCTTACTTTCTACCCTTGATGAACAAGAACTGTAAGGAGCCTCAGAAAGCACCATTTCCAACATTCACCGTCTGTAGACACAGTTAGCGCACATCTGACCATGTCTCCCTTACTTTCTACCCTTGATGAACAAGAACTGTAAGGGGCCTCAGAAAGCACCATTTCCAACGTTCACCATCTGTAGACATAGGTAGCGTACAGCTGTACACGTCTACCTTACTCACTACCCTAGGTGAAGGAGACCAGTAAGGAGCTCAGAAGGCACCATTTCCAACATTCACCATCTGTAGACACAGTTAGCGCACATCTGACCATGTCTCCCTTACTTTCTACCCCTGATGAACAAGAAGTGTAAGGAGCCTCAGAAAGCACCATTTCCAACATTCACTATCTGTAGACACAGTTAGCGCACATCTGACCATGTCTCCCTTACTTTCTACCCTTGATGAACAAGAACTGTAAGGAGCCTCAGAAAGCACCATTTCCAACATTCAACATCTGTAGACATAGTTAGCGTACAGCTGTACACCTCTACCTTACTCACTACCCTAAATGAAGGAGAACAGTAAGGAGCCCAGAAGGCACCATTTCCAACATTCACCATCTGTAGACACAGTTAGCGCACATCTGACCATGTCTCCCTTACTTTCTACCCTTGATGAACAAGAACTGTAAGGAGCCTCAGAAAGCACCATTTCCAACATTCACCATTAGTAGACACAGTTAGCGCACATCTGACCATGTCTCCCTTACTTTCTACCCTTGATGAACAAGAACTGTAAGGAGCCTCAGAAAGCACCATTTCCAACATTCACCATCTGTAGACACAGTTAGCGCACATCTGACCATGTCTCCCTTACTTTCTACCCTTGATGAACAAGAACTGTAAGGAGCCTCAGAAAGCACCATTTCCAACATTCACCATCTGTAGACATAGTTAGCGTACAGCTGTACACGTCTACCTTACTCACTACCCTAGGTGAAGGAGAACAGTAAGGAGCTCAGAAGGCACAATTTCCAACATTCACCATCTGTAGACACAGTTAGCGCACATCTGACCATGTCTCCCTTACTTTCTACCCTTGATGAACAAAAACTGTAAGGAGCCTCAGAAAGCACCATTTCCAACATTCACCATCTGTAGACACAGTTAGCGCACATCTGACCATGTCTCCCTTACTTTCTACCCTTGATGAACAAGAACTGTAAGGAGCCTCATAAAAGCACCATTTCCAACATTCACTATCTGTAGACACAGTTAGCGCACATCTGACCATGTCTCCCTTACTTTCTACCCTTGATGAACAAGAACTGTAAGGAGCCTCAGAAAGCACCATTTCCAACATTCACCATCTGTAGACATAGTTGGCGTACAGCTGCACACGTCTACCTTACTCACTACCCTAGGTGAAGGAGAACAGTAAGGAGCTCAGAAGGCACCATTTCCAACATTCGCCATCTGTAGACACAGTTAGCGCACATCTGACCATGTCTCCCTTACTTTCTACCCTTGATGAACAAGAACTGTAAGGGGCCTCAGAAAGCACCATTTCCAACATTCACCATCTGTAGACACAGTTAGCGCACATCTGACCATGTCTCCCTTACTTTCTACCCTTGATGAACAAGAACTGTAAGGAGCCTCAGAAAGCACCATTTCCAACATTCACTATCTGTAGACACAGTTAGCGCACATCTGACCATGTCTCCCTTACATTCTACCCTTGATGAACAAGAACTGTAAGGATCCTCAGAAAGCACCATTTCCAACATTCACCATCTGTAGACACAGTTAGCGCACATCTGACCATGTCTCCCTTACTTTCTACCCTTGATGAACAAGAACTGTAAGGAGCCTCAGAAAGCACCATTCCCAACATTCACCATCTGTAGACATAGTTAGCGTACAGCTGTACACGTCTACCTTACTCACTACCCTAGGTGAAGGAGAACAGTAAGGAGCTCAGAAGGCACCATTTCCAACATTCACCATCTGTAGACACAGTTAGCGCACATCTGACCATGTCTCCCTTTCTTTCTACCCTTGATGAACAAGAACTGTAAGGAGCCTCAGAAAGCACCATTTCCAACATTCACCATCTGTAGACACAGTTAGCGCACATCTGACCATGTCTCCCTTACTTTCTACCCTTGATGAACAAGAACTGTAAGGAGCCTCAGAAAGCACCATTTCCAACATTCACCATCTGTAGACACAGTTAGCGCACATCTGACCATGTCTCCCTTACTTTCTACCCGTGATGAACAAGAACTGTAAGGAGCCTCAGAAAGCACCATTTCCAACATTCACCATCTGTAGACACAGTTAGCGCACATCTGACCATGTCTCCCTTACTTTCTACCCTTGATGAACAAGAACTGTAAGGAGCCTCAGAAAGCACCATTTCCAACATCCACCATCTGCAGACACAGTTGGCGCACATCTGACCATGTCTCCCTTACTTTCTACCCTTGATGAACAAGAACTGTAAGGAGCCTCAGAAAGCACCATTTCCAACATTCACCATCTGTAGACACAGTTAGCGCACATCTGACCATGTCTCCCTTACTTTCTACCCTTGATGAACAAGAACTGTAAGGAGCCTCAGAAAGCACCATTTCCAACATTCACCATCTGTAGACACAGTTAGCGCACATCTGACCATGTCTCCCTTACTTTCTACCCTTGATGAACAAGAACTGTAAGGAGCCTCAGAAAGCACCATTTCCAACATTCACTATCTGTAGACACAGTTAGCGCACATCTGACCATGTCTCCCTTACTTTCTACCCTTGATGAACAAGAACTGTAAGGAGCCTCAGAAAGCACCATTTCCAACATTCACCATCTGTAGACACAGTTAGCGCACATCTGACCATGTCTCCCTTACTTTCTACCCTTGATGAACAAGACCTGTAAGGAGCCTCAGAAAGCAACATTTCCAACATTCACTATCTGTAGACACAGTTAGCGCACATCTGACCATGTCTCCCTTACATTCTACCCTTGATGAACAAGAACTGTAAGGATCCTCAGAAAGCACCATTTCCAACATTCACCATCTGTAGACACAGTTAGCGCACATCTGACCATGTCTCCCTTACTTTCTACCCTTGATGAACAAGAACTGTAAGGAGCCTCAGAAAGCACCATTTCCAACATTCACCATCTGTAGACATAGTTAGCGTACAGCTGTACACGTCTACCTTACTCACTACCCTAGGTGAAGGAGAACAGTAAGGAGCTCAGAAGGCACCATTTCCAACATTCACCATCTGTAGACACAGTTAGCGCACATCTGACCATGTCTCCCTTTCTTTCTACCCTTGATGAACAAGAACTGTAAAGGAGCCTCAGAAAGCACCATTTCCAACATTCACCATCTGTAGACACAGTTAGCGCACATCTGACCATGTCTCCCTTACTTTCTACCCTTGATGAACAAGAACTGTAAGGAGCCTCAGAAAGCACCATTTCCAACATTCACCATCTGTAGACACAGTTAGCGCACATCTGACCATGTCTCCCTTACTTTCTACCCGTGATGAACAAGAACTGTAAGGAGCCTCAGAAAGCACCATTTCCAACATTCACCATCTGTAGACACAGTTAGCGCACATCTGACCATGTCTCCCTTACTTTCTACCCTTGATGAACAAGAACTGTAAGGAGCCTCAGAAAGCACCATTTCCAACATTCACCATCTGCAGACACAGTTGGCGCACATCTGACCATGTCTCCCTTACTTTCTACCCTTGATGAACAAGAACTGTAAGGAGCCTCAGAAAGCACCATTTCCAACATTCACCATCTGTAGACACAGTTAGCGCACATCTGACCATGTCTCCCTTACTTTCTACCCTTGATGAACAAGAACTGTAAGGAGCCTCAGAAAGCACCATTTCCAACATTCACTATCTGTAGACACAGTTAGCGCACATCTGACCATGTCTCCCTTACTTTCTACCCTTGATGAACAAGAACTGTAAGGAGCCTCAGAAAGCACCATTTCCAACATTCACCATCTGTAGACACAGTTAGCGCACATCTGACCATGTCTCCCTTACTTTCTACACTTGATGAACTAGAACTGTAAGGAGCCTCAGAAAGCACCATTTCCAACATTCACCATCTGTAGACACAGTTAGCGCACATCTGACCATGTCTCCCTTACTTTCTACCCTTGATGAACAAGAACTGTAAGGAGCCTCAGAAAGCACCATTTCCAACATTCACCATCTGTAGACACAGTTAGCGCACATCTGACCATGTCTCCCTTACTTTCTACCCTTGATGAACAAGAACTGTAAGGAGCCTCAGAAAGCACCATTTCCAACATTCACCATCTGTAGACATAGTTGGCGTACAGCTGCACACGTCTACCTTACTCACTACCCTAGGTGAAGGAGAACAGTAAGGAGCTCAGAAGGCACCATTTCCAACATTCGCCATCTGTAGACACAGTTAGCGCACATCTGACCATGTCTCCCTTACTTTCTACCCTTGATGAACAAGAACTGTAAGGGGCCTCAGAAAGCACCATTTCCAACATTCACCATCTGTAGACACAGTTAGCGCACATCTGACCATGTCTCCCTTACTTTCTACCCTTGATGAACAAGAACTGTAAGGAGCCTCAGAAAGCACCATTTCCAACATTCACTATCTGTAGACACAGTTAGCGCACATCTGACCATGTCTCCCTTACATTCTACCCTTAATGAACAAGAACTGTAAGGATCCTCAGAAAGCACCATTTCCAACATTCACCATCTGTAGACACAGTTAGCGCACATCTGACCATGTCTCCCTTACTTTCTACCCTTGATGAACAAGAACTGTAAGGAGCCTCAGAAAGCACCATTCCCAACATTCACCATCTGTAGACATAGTTAGCGTACAGCTGTACACGTCTACCTTACTCACTACCCTAGGTGAAGGAGAACAGTAAGGAGCTCAGAAGGCACCATTTCCAACATTCACCATCTGTAGACACAGTTAGCGCACATCTGACCATGTCTCCCTTTCTTTCTACCCTTGATGAACAAGAACTGTAAGGAGCCTCAGAAAGCACCATTTCCAACATTCACCATCTGTAGACACAGTTAGCGCACATCTGACCATGTCTCCCTTACTTTCTACCCTTGATGAACAAGAACTGTAAGGAGCCTCAGAAAGCACCATTTCCAACATTCACCATCTGTAGACACAGTTAGCGCACATCTGACCATGTCTCCCTTACTTTCTACCCGTGATGAACAAGAACTGTAAGGAGCCTCAGAAAGCACCATTTCCAACATTCACCATCTGTAGACACAGTTGGCGCACATCTGACCATGTCTCCCTTACTTTCTACCCTTGATGAACAAGAACTGTAAGGAGCCTCAGAAAGCACCATTTCCAACATTCACTATCTGTAGACACAGTTAGCGCACATCTGACCATGTCTCCCTTTCTTTCTACCCTTGATGAACAAGAACTGTAAAGGAGCCTCAGAAAGCACCATTTCCAACATTCACCATCTGTAGACACAGTTAGCGCACATCTGACCATGTCTCCCTTACTTTCTACCCTTGATGAACAAGAACTGTAAGGAGCCTCAGAAAGCACCATTTCCAACATTCACCATCTGCAGACACAGTTGGCGCACATCTGACCATGTCTCCCTTACTTTCTACCCTTGATGAACAAGAACTGTAAGGAGCCTCAGAAAGCACCATTTCCAACATTCACCATCTGTAGACACAGTTAGCGCACATCTGACCATGTCTCCCTTACTTTCTACCCTTGATGAACAAGAACTGTAAGGAGCCTCAGAAAGCACCATTTCCAACATTCACTATCTGTAGACACAGTTAGCGCACATCTGACCATGTCTCCCTTACTTTCTACCCTTGATGAACAAGAACTGTAAGGAGCCTCAGAAAGCACCATTTCCAACATTCACCATCTGTAGACACAGTTAGCGCACATCTGACCATGTCTCCCTTACTTTCTACACTTGATGAACTAGAACTGTAAGGAGCCTCAGAAAGCACCATTTCCAACATTCACCATCTGTAGACACAGTTAGCGCACATCTGACCATGTCTCCCTTACTTTCTACCCTTGATGAACAAGAACTGTAAGGAGCCTCAGAAAGCACCATTTCCAACATTCACCATCTGTAGACACAGTTAGCGCACATCTGACCATGTCTCCCTTACTTTCTACCCTTGATGAACAAGAACTGTAAGGAGCTCAGAAGGCACCATTTCCAACATTCACTATCTGTAGACACAGTTAGCGCACATCTGACCATGTCTCCCTTACTTTCTACCCTTGATGAACAAGAACTGTAAGGAGCCTCAGAAAGCACCATTTCCAACATTCACCATCTGTAGACACAGTTAGCGCACATCTGACCATGTCTCCCTTACTTTCTACCCTTGATGAACAAGAACTGTAAGGAGCCTCAGAAAGCACCATTTCCAACATTCACCATCTGTAGACATAGTTAGCTTACAGCTGTACACGTCTACCTTACTCACTACCCTAGGTGAAGGTGAAGGAGAACAGTAAGGAGCTCAGAAGGCACCATTTCCAACATTCGCCATCTGTAGACACAGTTAGCGCACGTCTGACCATGTCTCCCTTACTTTCTACCCTTGATGAACAAGAACTGTAAGGAGCCTCAGGAAGCACCATTTCCAACATTCACCATCTGTAGACATAGTTAGCGTACAGCTGTACACGTCTACCTTACTCACTACCCTAGGTGAAGGAGAACAGTAAGGAGCTCAGAAGGCACCATTTCCAACATTCACCATCTGCAGACACAGTTAGCGCACATCTGACCATGTCTCCCTTACTTTCTACCCTTGATGAACAAGAACTGTAAGGAGCCTCAGAAAGCACCATTTCCAACACTCACCATCTGTAGACACAGTTACCGCACATCTGACCATGTCTCCCTTACTTTCTACCCTTGATGAACAAGAACTGTAAGGAGCCTAGGAAAGCACCATTTCCAACATTCACCATCTCTAGACACAGTTAGCGCACATCTGACCATGTCTCCCTTACTTTCTACCCTTGATGAACAAGACCTGTAAGAGCCTCAGAAAGCACCATTTCCAACATTCACCATCTGTACACACAGTTAGCGCACATCTGACCATGTCTCCCTTACTTTCTACCCTTGATGAACAAGAACTGTAAGGAGCCTCAGAAAGCACCATTTCCAACATTCACCATCTGTAGACATAGTTAGCGTACAGCTGCACACGTCTATCTTACTCACTACCCTAGGTGAAGGAGAACAGTAAGGAGCTCAGAAGGCACCATTTCCAACATTCACCATCTGTAGACACAGTTAGCGCACATCTGACCATGTCTCCTTTACTTTCTACCCTTGATGAACAAGAACTGTAAGGAGCCTCAGAAAGCACCATTTCCAACATTCACCATCTATAGACACAGTTAGCGCACATCTGACCATGTCTCCCTTACTTTCTACCCTTGATGAACAAGAACTGTAAGGAGCCTCAGAAAGCACCATTTCCGACATTCACTATCTGTAGACACAGTTAGCGCACATCTGACCATGTCTCCCCTACTTTCTACCGTTGATGAACAAGAACTGTAAGGAGCCTCAGAAAGCACCATTTCCAACATTCACCATCTGTAGACACAGTTAGCGCACATCTGACCATGTCTCCCTTACTTTCTACCCTTGATGAACAAGAACTGTAAGGAGCCTCAGAAAGCACCATTTCCAACATTCACTAACTGTAGACACAGTTAGCGCACATCTGACCATGTCTCCCTTACTTTCTACCCTTGATGAACAAGAACTGTAAGGAGCCTCAGAAAGCACCATTTCCAACATTCACCATCTGTAGACACAGTTAGCGCACATCTGACCATGTCTCCCTTACTTTCTACCCTTGATGAACAAGAACTGTAAGGAGCCTCAGAAAGCACCATTTCCAACATTCACCATCTGTAGACATAGTTAGCTTACAGCTGTACACGTCTACCTTACTCACTACCCTAGGTGAAGGAGAACAGTAAGGAGCTCAGAAGGCACCATTTCCAACATTCGCCATCTGTAGACACAGTTAGCGCACGTCTGACCATGTCTCCCTTACTTTCTACCCTTGATGAACAAGAACTGTAAGGAGCCTCAGGAAGCACCATTTCCAACATTCACCATCTGTAGACATAGTTAGCGTACAGCTGTACACGTCTACCTTACTCACTACCCTAGGTGAAGGAGAACAGTAAGGAGCTCAGAAGGCACCATTTCCAACATTCACCATCTGTAGACACAGTTAGCGCACATCTGACCATGTCTCCCTTACTTTCTACCCTTGATTAACAAGAACTGTAAGGAGCCTCAGAAAGCACCATTTCCAACATTCACCATCTGTAGACACAGTTAGCGCACATCTGACCATGTCTCCCTTACTTTCTACCCTTGATGAACAAGAACTGTAAGGAGCCTCAGAAAGCACCGTTTCCAACATTCACTATCTGTAGACACAGTTAGCGCACATCTGACCATGTCTCGCTTACATTCTACCCTTGATGAACAAGAACTGTAAGGAGCCTCAGAAAGCACCATTTCCAACATTCACCATCTGTAGACACTGTTAGCGCACATCTGACCATGTCTCCCTTACTTTCTACCCTTGATGAAAAAGAACTGTAAGGTGCCTCAGAAAGCACCATTTCCAACATTCACCATCTGTAGACACAGTTAGCGCACATCTGACCATGTGTCCCTTACTTTCTACCCTTGATGAACAAGAACTGTAAGGAGCCTCAGAAAGCACCGTTTCCAACATTCACTATCTGTAGACACAGTTAGCGCACATCTGACCATGTCTCCCTTACTTTCTACCCTTGATGAACAAGAACTGTAAGGAGCCTCAGAAAGCACCATTTCCAACATTCACCATCTGTAGACACAGTTAGCGCACATCTGACCATGTCTCCCATACTTTCTACACTTGATGAACTAGAACTGTAAGGAGCCACAGAAAGCACCATTTCCAATATTCGCCATCTGTAGACATAGTTAGCGTACAGCTGTACACGTCTACCTTACTCACTACTCTAGGTGAAGGAGAACAGTAAGGAGCTCAGAAGGCACCATTTCCAACATTCACCATCTGTAGACACAGTTAGCGCACATCTGACAATGTCTCCCTTACTTTCTACCCTTGATGAACAAGAACTGTAAGGAGCCTCAGAAAGCACCATTTCCAACATTCACCATCTGTAGACACAGTTAGCGCACATCTGACCATGTCTCCCTTCCTTTCTACCCTTGATGAACAAGAACTGTAAGGAGCCTCAGAAAGCACCATTTCCAACATTCACTATCTGTAGACACAGTTAGCGCTCATCTGACCATGTCTCCCTTACTTTCTACCCTCGATGAACAAGAACTGTAAGGAGCCTCAGAAAGCACCATTTCCAACATTCACCATCTGTAGACACAGTTAGCGCACATCTGATCATGTCTCCCTTACTTTCTACCCTTGATGAACAAGAACTGTAAGGAGTCTCAGAAAGCAAAATTTCCATCATTCACCATCTGTAGACACAGTTAGCGCACATCTGACCATGTCTCCCTTACTTTCTACCCTTGATGAACAAGAACTGTAAGGAGCCTCAGAAAGCACCAATTCCAACATTCACTATCTGTAGACACAGTTAGCGCACATCTGACCATGTCTCCCTTACTTTCTACCCTTGATGAACAAGAACTGTAAGGAGCCTCAGAAAGCACCATTTCCAACATTCACCATCTGTAGACATAGTTAGCGTACAGCTGTATACGTCTACCTTACTCACTACCCTAGGTGAAGGAGAACAGTAAGGAGCTCAGAAGGCACCATTTCCAACATTCACCATCTGTAGACAGAGTTTGCGCACATCTGACCATGTCTCCCTTACTTTCTACCCTTGATGAACAAGAACTGTAAGGAGCCTCAGAAAGCACCATTTCCAACATTCACTATCTGTAGACACAGTTAGCGCACATCTGACCATGTCTCCCTTACTTTCTACCCTTGATGAACAAGAACTGTAAGGAGCCTCAGAAAGCACAATTTCCAACATTCACTATCTGTAGACACAGTTAGCGCACATCTAACCATGTCTCCCTTACTTTCTACCCTTGATGAACAAGAACTGTAAGGAGCCTCAGAAAGCACCATTTCCAACATTCACCATCTGTAGACACTGTTAGCGCACATCTGACCATGTCTCCCTTACTTTCTACCCTTGATGAACAAGAACTGTAAGGAGCCTCAGAAAGCACCATTTCCAACATTCACCATCTGTAGACACAGTTAGCGCACATCTGACCATTTCTCCCTTCCTTTCTACCATTGATGAACAAGAACTGTAAGCAGCCTCAGAAAGCACCATTTCCAACATTCACTATCTGTAGACACAGTTAGCGCACATCTGACCATGTCTCCCTTACTTTCTACCCTCGATGAACAAGAACTGTAAGGAGCCTCAGAAAGCACCATTTCCAACATTCACCATCTGTAGACTTAGTTAGCGTACAGCTGTACACGTCTACCTTACTAACTACCCTAGGTGAAGGAGAACAGTAAGGAGCTCAGAAGGCACCATTTCCAACATTCACCATCTGTAGACACAGTTAGCGCACATCTGACCATGTCTCCCTTACTTTCTACCCTTGATGAACAAGAACTGTAAGGAGCCTCAGAAAGCACCATTTCCAACATTCACCATCTGTAGACATAGTTAGCGTACAGCTGTACACGTCTACCTTACTCACTACCCTAGGTGAAGGAGAACAGTAAGGAGCTCAGAAGGCACCATTTCCAACATTCGCCATCTGTAGACATAGTTAGCGCACGTGTGACCATGTCTCCCTTACTTTCTACCCTTGATGAACAAGATCTGTAAGGAGCCTCAGAAAGCACCACTTCCAACATTCACCATCTGTAGACATAGTTAGCGTACAGCTGTACACGTCTACCTTACTCACTACCCTAGGTGAAGGAGAACAGTAAGGAGCTCAGAAGGCACCATTTCCAACATTCACCATCTGTAGACACAGTTAGTGCACATCTGACCATGTCTCCCTTACTTTCTACCCTTGATGAGCAAGAACTGTAAGGAGCCTCAGAAAGCACCATTTCCAACATTCACCATCTGTAGACACAGTTAGCGCACATCTGACCTTGTCTCCCTTACTTTCTACCCTTGATTAACAAGAACTGTAAGGAGCCTCAGAAAGCACCATTTCCAACATTCACCATCTGTAGACACAGTTAGCGCACATCTGACCATGTCTCCCTTACTTTCTACCCTTGATGAACAAGAACTGTAAGGAGCCTCAGAAAGCACCATTTCCAACATTCACCATCTGTAGACACAGTTAGCGCACATCTGACCATGTCTCCCTTACTTTCTACCCTTGATGAACAAGAACTGTAAGGAGCCTCAGAAAGCACCATTTCCAACATTCACCATCTGTAGACACAGTTAGAGCACATCTGACCATGTGTCCCTTACTTTCTACCCTTGATGAACAAGAACTGTAAGGAGCCTCAGAAAGCACCATTTCCAACATTCACCATCTGTAGACACAGTTAGCGCACATCTGACCATGTCTCCCTTACTTTATACCCTTGATTAACAAGAACTGTAAGGAGCCTCAGAAAGCACCATTTCCAACATTCACCATCTGTAGACACAGTTGGCGCGCATCTGACCATGTCTCCCTTACTTTCTACCCTTGATGAAGAAGAACTATAATGAGCCTCAGAAGGCACCATTTCCAACATTCACCATCTGTAGACATATTTAGCGTACAGTTGTACACGTCTACCTCACTCACTACCCTAGGTGAAGGAGAACAGTAAAGAGCTCAGAAGGCACCATTTCCAACATTCACCATCTGTAGACACAGTTAGCGCACATCTGACCATGTCTCCCTTACTTTCTACCCTTGATGAACAAGAACTGTAAGGAGCCTCAGAAAGCACCATTTCCAACATTCACCATCTGTAGACACAGTTAGCGCACATCTGACCATGTCTCCCTTACTTTCTACCCTTGATGAACAAGAACTGTAAGGAGCCTCAGAAAGCGCCATTTCCAACATTCACCATCTGTAGACACAGTTAGCGCACATCTGACCATGTCTCCCTTACTTTCTACCCTTGATGAACAAGAACTGTAAGGAGCCTCAGATAGCACCATTTCCAACATTCACCATCTGTAGACACAGTTAGCGCACATCTGACCATGTCTCCCTTACTTTCTACCCTTGATGAACAAGAACTGTAAGGAGCCTCAGATAGCACCATTTCCAACATTCACCATCTGTAGACACAGTTAGCGCACATCTGACCATGTCTCCCTTACTTTCTACCCTTGATGAACAAGAACTGTAAGGAGCCTCAGAAAGCACCATTTCTAACATTCATCATCTGTAGACATAGTTAGCGTACAGCTGTACACGTCTGAATTAGTCACTACCCTAGGTGAAGGAGAACAGTAAGGAGCTCAGAAGGCACCATTTCCAACATTCACCATCTGTAGACACAGTTAGCGCACATCTGACCATGTCTCCCTTACTTTCTACCCTTGGTGCACAAGAACTGTAAGGAGCCTTAGAAAGCACCATTTCCAACATGCACCATCTGTAGACACAGTTAGCGCACATCTGACCATGTCTCCCTTACTTTCTACCCTTGATGAACAAGAACTGTAAGGAGCCTCAGAAAGCACCATTTCCAACATTCACTATCTGTAGACACAGTTAGCGCACATCTGACCATGTCTCCCTTACTTTCTACCCTTGATGAACAAGAACTGTAAGGAGCCTCAGAAAGCACCATTTCCAACATTCACCATCTGTAGACACATTTAGCGCACATCTGACCATGTCTCCCTTACTTTCTACCCTTGATGAACAAGAACTGTAAGGAGCCTCAGAAAGCACCATTTCCAACACACCATCTGTAGACATAGTTACCGTACAGCTGTACACGTCTACCTTACTCACTACCCTAGTTGAAGGAGAACAGTAAGGAGCTCAGAAGGCACCATTTCCAACACTCACCATCTGTAGACACAGCTAGCGCACATCTGACCATGTCTCCCTTACTTTCTACCCTTGATGAACAAGAACTGTAAGGAGCCTCAGAAAGCACCATTTCCAACATTCACCATCTGTAGACATAGTTAGCGTACAGCTGTACACATCTACCTTACTCACTACCCTAGGTGAAGGAGAACAGTAAGGAGCTCAGAAGGCACCATTTCCAACATTCACCATCTGTAGACACAGTTAGCGCGCATCTGACCATGTCTCCCTTACTTTCTACCCTTGATGAAGAAGAACTGTAAGGAGCCTCAGAAGTCACCATTTCCAACATTCACCATCTGTAGACATACTTAGCGTACAGTTGTACACGTCTACCTTACTCACTACCCTAGGTGAAGGAGAACAGTAAGTAGCTCAGAAGGCACCATTTCCAACATTCACCATCTGTAGACACAGTTAGCGCACATCTGACCATGTCTCCCTTACTTTCTACCCTTGATGAACAAGAACTGTAAGGAGCCTCAGAAAGCACCATTTCCAACATTCACCATCTGTAGACACAGTTAGCGCACATCTGACCATGTCTCCCTTACTTTCTACCCTTGATGAACAAGAACTGTAAGGAGCCTCAGAAAGCACCATTTCCAACATTCACCATCTGTAGACACAGTTAGCGCACATCTGACCATGTGTCCCTTACTTTCTACCCTTGATGAACAAGAACTGTAAGGAGCCTCAGAAAGCACCATTTCCAACATTCACCATCTGTAGACACAGTTAGCGCACATCTGACCATGTCTCCCTTACTTTATACCCTTGATTAACAAGAACTGTAAGGAGCCTCAGAAAGCACCATTTCCAACATTCACCATCTGTAGACACAGTTAGCGCACATCTGACCATGTCTCCCTTACTTTCTACCCTTGATGAACAAGAACTGTAAGGAGCCTCAGAAAGCACCATTTCCAACATTCACCATCTGTAGACATAGTTAGCGTACAGCTGTACACGTCTACCTTACTCACTACCCTAGGTGAAGGAGAACAGTAAGGAGCTCAGAAGGCACCATTTCCAACACTCACCATCTGTAGACACAGTTAGCGCACATCTGACCATGTCTCCCTTACTTTCTACCCTTGATGAACAAGAACTGTAAGGAGCCTCAGAAAGCACCATTTCCAACATTCACCATCTGTAGACACAGTTAGCGCACATCTGACCATGTCTCCCTTACTTTCTACCCTTGATGAACAAGAACTGTAAGGAGCCTCAGAAAGCGCCATTTCCAACATTCACCATCTGTAGACACAGTTAGCGCACATCTGACCATGTCTCCCTTACTTTCTACCCTTGATGAACAAGAACTGTAAGGAGCCTCAGATAGCACCATTTCCAACATTCACCATCTGTAGACACAGTTAGCGCACATCTGACCATGTCTCCCTTACTTTCTACCCTTGATGAACAAGAACTGTAAGGAGCCTCAGAAAGCACCATTTCCAACATTCACCATCTGTAGACACAGTTAGCGCACATCTGACCATGTCTCCCTTACTTTCTACCCTTGATGAACAAGAACTGTAAGGAGCCTCAGAAAGCACCATTTCCAACATTCATCATCTGTAGACATAGTTAGCGTACAGCTGTACACGTCTGCCTTACTCACTACCCTAGGTGAAGGAGAACAGTAAGGAGCTCAGAAGGCACCATTTCCAACATTCACCATCTGTAGACACAGTTAGCGCACATCTGACCATGTCTCCCTTACTTTCTACCCTTGGTGCACAAGAACTGTAAGGAGCCTCAGAAAGCACCTTTTCCAACATGCACCATCTGTAGACACAGTTAGCGCACATCTGACCATGTCTCCCTTACTTTCTACCCTTGATGAACAAGAACTGTAAGGAGCCTCAGAAAGCACCATTTCCAACATTCACTATCTGTAGACACAGTTAGCGCACATCTGACCATGTCTCCCTTACTTTCTACCCTTGATGAACAAGAACTGTAAGGAGCCTCAGAAAGCACCATTTCCAGCATTCACCATCTGTAGACACAGTTAGCGCACATCTGACCATGTCTCCCTTACTTTCTAACCCTTGATGAACAAGAACTGTAAGGAGCCTCAGAAAGCACCATTTCCAACACACCATCTGTAGACATAGTTAGCGTACAGCTGTACACGTCTACCTTACTCACTACCCTAGTTGAAGGAGAACAGTAAGGAGCTCAGAAGGCACCATTTCCAACACTCACCATCTGTAGACACAGTTAGCGCACATCTGACCATGTCTCCCTTACTTTCTACCCTTGGTAAACAAGAACTGTAAGGAGCCTCAGAAAGCACCATTTCCAACATTCACCATCTGTAGACATAGTTAGCGTACAGCTGAACACATCTACCTTACTCACTACCCTAGGTGAAGGAGAACAGTAAGGAGCTCAGAAGGCACCATTTCCAACATTCACCATCTGTAGACACAGTTAGCGCACATCTGACCATGTCTCCCTTACGTTCTACCCTTGATGAACAAGAACTGTAAGGAGCCTCAGAATGCACCATTTCCAACATTCACCATCTGTAGACACAGTTAGCGCACATCTGACCATGTCTCCCTTACTTTCTACCCTTGATGAACAAGAACTGTAAGGAACCTCAGAAAGCACCATTTCCAACATTCACCATCTGTAGACATAGTTAGCGTACAGCTGTACACGTCTACCTTACTCACTACCATAGGTGAAGGAGAACAGTATGGAGCTCAGAAGGCACCATTTCCATCATTCACCATCTGTAGACACAGTTAGCGCACATGTGACCATGTCTCCCTTACTTTCTACCCTTGATGAACAATAACTGTAAGGAGCCTCAGAAAGCACCATTTCCAACATTCACCATCTGTAGACATAGTTAGCGTACAGCTGTACACGTCTACCTTACTCACTACCCTAGGTGAAGGAGAACAGTAAGGAGCTCAGAAGGCACCATTTCCATCATTCACCATCTGTAGACATAGTTAGCGCACATCTGACCATGTCTCCCTTACTTTCTACCCTTGATGAACAAGAACTGTAAGGAGCCTCAGAAAGCACCATTTCCAACATTCACCATCTGTAGACACAGTTAGCGCACATCTGACCATGTCTCCCTTACTTTCTACCCTTGATGAACAAGAACTGTAAGGAGCCTCAGAAAGCACCATTTCCAACATTCACCATCTGTAGACACAGTTACCGCACATCTGACCATGTCTCCCTTACTTTCTACCCTTGATGAACAAGAACTGTAAGGAGCCTCAGAAAGCACCATTTCCAACATTCACCATCTGTAGACACAGTTAGCGCACATCTGACCATTTCTCCCTTCCTTTCTACCCTTGATGAACAAGAACTGTAAGGAGCCTCAGAAAGCACCATTTCCAACATTCACTATCTGTAGACACAGTTAGCGCACATCTGACCATGTCTCCCTTACATTCTACCCTCGATGAACAAGAACTGTAAGGAGCCTCAGAAAGCACCATTTCCAACATTCACCATCTGTAGACACAGTTTGCGCACATCTGACCATGTCTCCCTTACTTTCTACCCTTGATTAACAAGAACTGTAAGGAGCCTCAGAAAGCACCATTTCCAACATTCACCATCTGTAGACACAGTTAGCGCACATCTGACCATGTCTCCCTTACTTCCTACCCTTGATGAACAAGAACTGTAAGGAGCCTGAGAAAGCACCATTTCCAACATTCTACATCTGCAGACACAGTTAGCGCACATCTGACCATGTCTCCCTTACTTTCTACCCTTGATGAACAAGAACTGTAAGGAGCCTCAGAAAGCACCATTTCCAACATTCACCATCTGTAGACACAGTTAGCGCACATCTGACCATGTGTCCCTTACTTTCTACCCTTGATGAACAAGAACTGTAAGGAGCCTCAGAAAGCACCATTTCCAACATTCACCATCTGTAGACACAGTTAGCGCACATCTGACCATGTCTCCCTTACTTTCTACCCTTGATGAACAAGAACTGTAAGGAGCCTCAGAAAGCACCATTTCCAACATTCACCATCTGTAGACATAGTTAGCGTACAGCTGTACACGTCTACCTTACTCACTACCCTAGGTGAAGGAGAACAGTATGGAGCTCAGAAGGCACCATTTCCAACACTCACCATCTGTAGACACAGTTAGCGCACATCTGACCATGTCTCCCTTACTTTCTACCCTTGATGAACAAGAACTGTAAGGAGCCTCAGAAAGCACCATTTCCAACATTCACCATCTGTAGACACAGTTAGCGCACATCTGACCATGTCTCCCTTACTTTCTACCCTTGATGAACAAGAACTGTAAGGAGCCTCAGAAAGCGCCATTTCCAACATTCACCATCTGTAGACACAGTTAGCGCACATCTGACCATGTCTCCCTTACTTTCTACCCTTGATGAACAAGAACTGTAAGGAGCCTCAGATAGCACCATTTCCAACATTCACCATCTGTAGACACAGTTAGCGCACATCTGACCATGTCTCCCTTACTTTCTACCCTTGATGAACAAGAACTGTAAGGAGCCTCAGATAGCACCATTTCCAACATTCACCATCTGTAGACACAGTTAGCGCACATCTGACCATGTCTCCCTTACTTTCTACCCTTGATGAACAAGAACTGTAAGGAGCCTCAGAAAGCACCATTTCCAACAATCATCATCTGTAGACATAGTTAGCGTACAGCTGTACACGTCTGCCTTACTCACTACCCAAGGTGAAGGAGAACAGTAAGGAGCTCAGAAGGCACCATTTCCAACATTCACCATCTGTAGACACAGTTAGCGCACATCTGACCATGTCTCCCTTGCTTTCTACCCTTGGTGCACAAGAACTGTAAGGAGCCTTAGAAAGCACCATTTCCAACATGCACCATCTGTAGACACAGTTAGCGCACATCTGACCATGTCTCCCTTACTTTCTACCCTTGATGAACAAAAACTGTAAGGAGCCTCAGAAAGCACCATTTCCAACACACCATCTGTAGACGTAGTTACCGTACAGCTGTACACGTCTACCTTACTCACTACCCTAGTTGAAGGAGAACAGTAAGGAGCTCAGAAGGCACCATTTCCAACACTCACCATCTGTAGACACAGTTAGCGCACATCTGACCATGTCTTCCTTACTTTCTACCCTTGATGAACAAGAACTGTAAGGAGCCTCAGAAAGCACCATTTCCAACATTCACCATCTGTAGACATAGTTAGCGTACAGCTGTACACATCTACCTTACTCACTACCCTAGGTGAAGGAGAACAGTAAGGAGCTCAGAAGGCACCATTTCCAACATTCACCATCTGTAGACACAGTTAGCGCGCATCTGACCATGTCTCCCTTACTTTCTACCCTTGATGAAGAAGAACTGTAAGGAGCCTCAGAAGGCACCATTTCCAACATTCACCATCTGTAGACATATTTAGCGTACAGTTGTACACGTCTACCTTACTCACTACCCTAGGTGAAGGAGAACAGTAAGTAGCTCAGAAGGCACCATTTCACACATTCACCATCTGTAGACACAGTTATCGCACATCTGACCATGTCTCCCTTACTTTCTACCCTTGATGAACAAGAACTGTAAGGAGCCTCAGAAAGCACCATTTCCAACATTCACCATCTGTAGACACAGTTAGCGCACATCTGACCATGTCTCCCTTACTTTCTACCCTTGATGAACAAGAACTGTAAGGAGCCTCAGAAAGCACCATTTCCAACATTCACCATCTGTAGACACAGTTAGCGCACATCTGACCATGTGTCCCTTACTTTCTACCCTTGATGAACAAGAACTGTAAGGAGCCTCAGAAAGCACCATTTCCAACATTCACCATCTGTAGACACAGTTAGCGCACATCTGACCATGTCTCCCTTACTTTATACCCTTGATTAACAAGAACTGTAAGGAGCCTCAGAAAGCACCATTTCCAACATTCACCATCTGTAGACACAGTTAGCGCACATCTGACCATGTCTCCCTTACTTTCTACCCTTGATGAACAAGAACTGTAAGGAGCCTCAGAAAGCACCATTTCCAACATTCACCATCTGTAGACATAGTTAGCGTACAGCTGTACACGTCTACCTTACTCACTACCCTAGGTGAAGGAGAACAGTAAGGAGCTCAGAAGGCACCATTTCCAACACTCACCATCTGTAGACACAGTTAGCGCACATCTGACCATGTCTCCCTTACTTTCTACCCTTGATGAACAAGAACTGTAAGGAGCCTCAGAAAGCACCATTTCCAACATTCACCATCTGTAGACACAGTTAGCGCACATCTGACCATGTCTCCCTTACTTTCTACCCTTGATGAACAAGAACTGTAAGGAGCCTCAGAAAGCGCCATTTCCAACATTCACCATCTGTAGACACAGTTAGCGCACATCTGACCATGTCTCCCTTACTTTCTACCCTTGATGAACAAGAACTGTAAGGAGCCTCAGATAGCACCATTTCCAACATTCACCATCTGTAGACACAGTTAGCGCACATCTGACCATGTCTCCCTTACTTTCTACCCTTGATGAACAAGAACTGTAAGGAGCCTCAGAAAGCACCATTTCGACCATTCACCATCTGTAGACACAGTTAGCGCCCATCTGACCATGTCTCCCTTACTTTCTACCCTTGATGAACAAGAACTGTAAGGAGCCTCAGAAAGCACCATTTCCAACATTCATCATCTGTAGACATAGTTAGCGTACAGCTGTACACGTCTGCCTTACTCACTACCCTAGGTGAAGGAGAACAGTAAGGAGCTCAGAAGGCACCATTTCCAACATTCACCATCTGTAGACACAGTTAGCGCACATCTGACCATGTCTCCCTTACTTTCTACCCTTGGTGCACAAGAACTGTAAGGAGCCTCAGAAAGCACCATTTCCAACATGCACCATCTGTAGACACAGTTAGCGCACATCTGACCATGTCTCCCTTACTTTCTACCCTTGATGAACAAGAACTGTAAGGAGCCTCAGAAAGCACCATTTCCAACATTCACTATCTGTAGACACAGTTAGCGCACATCTGACCATGTCTCCCTTACTTTCTACCCTTGATGAACAAGAACTGTAAGGAGCCTCAGAAAGCACCATTTCCAACATTCACCATCTGTAGACACAGTTAGCGCACATCTGACCATGTCTCCCTTACTTTCTACCCTTGATGAACAAGAACTGTAAGGTGCCTCAGAAAGCACCATTTCCAACACACCATCTGTAGACATAGTTAGCGTACAGCTGTACACGTCTACCTTACTCACTACCCTAGTTGAAGGAGAACAGTAAGGAGCTCAGAAGGCACCATTTCCAGCACTCACCATCTGTAGACACAGTTAGCGCACATCTGACCATGTCTCCCTTACTTTCTACCCTTGGTGAACAGGAACTGTAAGGAGCCTCAGAAAGCACCATTTCCAACATTCACCATCTGTAGACATAGTTAGCGTACAGCTGAACACATCTACCTTACTCACTACCCTAGGTGAAGGAGAACAGTAAGGAGCTCAGAAGGCACCATTTCCAACATTCACCATCTGTAGACACAGTTAGCGCACATCTGACCATGTCTCCCTTACGTTCTACCCTTGATGAACAAGAACTGTAAGGAGCCTCAGAATGCACCATTTCCAACATTCACCATCTGTAGACACAGTTAGCGCACATCTGACCATGTCTCCCTTACTTTCTACCCTTGATGAACAAGAACTGTAAGGAACCTCAGAAAGCACCATTTCCAACATTCACCATCTGTAGACATAGTTAGCGTACAGCTGTACACGTCTACCTTACTCACTACCCTAGGTGAAGGAGAACAGTAAGGAGCTCAGAAGGCACCATTTCCATCATTCACCATCTGTAGACATAGTTAGCGCACATCTGACCATGTCTCCCTTACTTTCTACCCTTGATGAACAAGAACTGTAAGGAGCCTCAGAAAGCACCATTTCCAACATTCACCATCTCTAGACACAGTTAGCGCACATCTGACCATGTCTCCCTTACTTTCTACCCTCGATGAACAAGAACTGTAAGGAGCCTCAGAAAGCACCATTTCCAACATTCACCATCTGTAGACACAGTTTGCGCACATCTAACCATGTCTCCCTTACTTTCTACCCTTGATTAACAAGAACTGTAAGGAGCCTCAGAAAGCACCATTTCCAACATTCACCATCTGTAGACACAGTTAGCGCACATCTGACCATGTCTCCCTTACTTCCTACCCTTGATGAACAAGAACTGTAAGGAGCCTCAGAAAGCACCATTTCCAACATTCACCATCTGCAGACATAGTTAGCGTACAGCTGTACACATCTACCTTACTCACTACCCTAGGTGAAGGAGAACAGTAAGGAGCTCGAAGGCACCATTTCCAACATTCACCATCTGTAGACACAGTTAGCGCACATCTGACCATGTCTCCCTTTCTTTCTACCCCGGACGAACAAGAACTGTAAGGAGCCTCAGAAAGCACCATTTCCAACATTCACTATCTGTAGACACAGTTAGCGCACATCTGACCATGTCTCCCTTACTTTCTACCCTTGATGAACAAGAACTGTAAGGAGCCTCAGAAAGCACCATTTCCAACATTCACCATCTGTAGACTTAGTTAGCGTACAGCTGTACACGTGTACCTTACTAACTACCCTAGGTGAAGGAGAACAGTAAGGAGCTCAGAAGGCACCATTTCCAACATTCACCATCTGTAGACACAGTTAGCGCACATCTGACCATGTCTCCCTTACTTTCTACCCTCGATGAACAAGAACTGTAAGGAGCCTCAGAAAGCACCATTTCCAACATTCACCATCTGTAGACACAGTTTGCGCACATCTGACCATGTCTCCCTTACTTTCTACCCTTGATTAACAAGAACTGTAAGGAGCCTCAGAAAGCACCATTTCCAACATTCACCATCTGTAGACACAGTTAGCGCACATCTGACCATGTCTCCCTTACTTCCTACCCTTGATGAACAAGAACTGTAAGGAGCCTCAGAAAGCACCATTTCCAACATTCAACATCTGCAGACATAGTTAGCGTACAGCTGTACACATCTACCTTACTCACTACCCTAGGTGAAGGAGAACAGTAAGGAGCTCGAAGGCACCATTTCCAACATTCACCATCTGTAGACACAGTTAGCGCACATCTGACCATGTCTCCCTTTCTTTCTACCCCGGACGAACAAGAACTGTAAGGAGCCTCAGAAAGCACCATTTCCAACATTCACTATCTGTAGACACAGTTAGCGCACATCTGACCATGTCTCCCTTACTTTCTACCCTTGATGAACAAGAACTGTAAGGAGCCTCAGAAAGCACCATTTCCAACATTCACCATCTGTAGACTTAGTTAGCGTACAGCTGTACACGTCTACCTTACTAACTACCCTAGGTGAAGGAGAACAGTAAGGAGCTCAGAAGGCACCATTTCCAACATTCACCATCTGTAGACACAGTTAGCGCACATCTGACCATGTCTCCCTTACTTTCTACCCTTGATGAACAACAACTGTAAGGAGCCTCAGAAAGCACCATTTCCAACATTCACCATCTGTAGACATAGTTAGCGTACAGCTGTACACGTCTACCTTACTCACTACCCTAGGTGAAGGAGTACAGTAAGGAGCTCAGAAGGCACCATTTCCAACATTCGCCATCTGTAGACACAGTTAGCGCACGTCTGACCATGTCTCCCTTACTTTCTACCCTTGATGAACAAGAACAGTAAGGAGCCTCAGAAAGCACCACTTCCAACATTCACCATCTGTAGACATAGTTAGCGTACAGCTGTACACGTCTACCTTACTCACTACCCTAGGTGAAAGAGAACAGTAAGGAGCTCAGAAGGCACCATTTCCAACATTCACCATCTGTAGACACAGTTAGTGCACATCTGACCATGTCTCCCTTACTTTCTACCCTTGATGAGCAAGAACTGTAAGGAGCCTCAGAAAGCACCATTTCCAACATTCACCATCTGTAGACACAGTTAGTGCACATCTGACCTTGTCTCCCTTACTTTCTACCCTTGATTAACAAGAACTGTAAGGAGCCTCAGAAAGCACCATTTCCAACATTCACCATCTGTAGACACAATTAGCGCACATCTGACATGTCTCCCTTACTTTCTACCCCTGATGAACAAGAACTGTAAAGAGCCTCAGAAAGCACCATTTCCAACATTCACTATCTGTAGACACAGTTAGCGCACATCTGACCATGTCTCCCTTACTTTCTACCCTTGATGAACAAGAGCTGTAAGGAGCCTCAGAAAGCACCATTTCCAACATTCACCATCTGTAGACACAGTTAGCGCGCATCTGACCATGTCTCCCTTACTTTCTACCCTTGATGAAGAAGAACTGTAAGGAGCCTCAGAAGGCTCCATTTCCAACATTCACCATCTGTAGACATATTTAGCGTACAGTTGTACACGTCTACCTTACTCACTACCCTAGGTGAAGGAGAACAGTAAGGAGCTCAG
The DNA here is from genome assembly GCF_021461385.2 of Schistocerca piceifrons. Classification (NCBI taxonomy): domain Eukaryota; kingdom Metazoa; phylum Arthropoda; class Insecta; order Orthoptera; family Acrididae; genus Schistocerca; species Schistocerca piceifrons. Next base: position 816,250 of record NW_025728231.1, read on the forward strand.
AAGGCACCATTTCCAACATTCACCATCTGTAGACACAGTTAGCGCACATATGACCATGTCTCCCTTACTTTCTACCCTTGATGAACAAGAACTGTAAGGAGCCTCAGAAAGCACCATTTCCAACATTCACCATCTGTAGACACAGTTAGCGCACATCTGACCATGTCTCCCTTACTTTCTACCCTTGATGAACAAGAACTGTAAGGAGCCTCAGAAAGCACCATTTCCAACATTCACCATCTGTAGACACAGTTAGCGCACATCTGACCATGTGTCCCTTACTTTCTACCCTTGATGAACAAGAACTGTAAGGAGCCTCAGAAAGCACCATTTCCAACATTCACCATCTGTAGACACAGTTAGCGCACATCTGACCATGTCTCCCTTACTTTATACCCTTGATTAACAAGAACTGTAAGGAGCCTCAGAAAGCACCATTTCCAACATTCACCATCTGTAGACACAGTTAGCGCACATCTGACCATGTCTCCCTTACTTTCTACCCTTGATGAACAAGAACTGTAAGGAGCCTCAGAAAGCACCATTTCCAACATTCACCATCTGTAGGCATAGTTAGCGTACAGCTGTACACGTCTACCTTACTCACTACCCTAGGTGAAGGAGAACAGTAAGGAGCTCAGAAGGCACCATTTCCAACACTCACCATCTGTAGACACAGTTAGCGCACATCTGACCATGTCTCCCTTACTTTCTACCCTTGATGAACAAGAACTGTAAGGAGCCTCAGAAAGCACCATTTCCAACATTCACCATCTGTAGACACAGTTAGCGCACATCTGACCATGTCTCCCTTACTTTCTACCCTTGATGAACAAGAACTGTAAGGAGCCTCAGAAAGCGCCATTTCCAACATTCACCTTCTGTAGACACAGTTAGCGCACATCTGACCATGTCTCCCTTACTTTCTACCCTTGATGAACAAGAACTGTAAGGAGCCTCAGATAGCACCATTTCCAACATTCACCATCTGTAGACACAGTTAGCGCACATCTGACCATGTCTCCCTTACTTTCTACCCTTGATGAACAAGAACTGTAAGGAGCCTCAGAAAGCACCATTTCCAACATTCACCATCTGTAGACACATTTAGCGCACATCTGACCATGTCTCCCTTACTTTCTACCCTTGATGAACAAGAACTGTAAGGAGCCTCAGAAAGCACCATTTCCAACACACCATCTGTAGACATAGTTAGCGTACAGCTGTACACGTCTACCTTACTCACTACCCTAGTTGAAGGAGAACAGTAAGGAGCTCAGAAGGCACCATTTCCAACACTCACCATCTGTAGACACAGTTAGCGCACATCTGACCATGTCTCCCTTACTTTCTACCCTTGATGAACAAGAACTGTAAGGAGCCTCAGAAAGCACCATTTCCAACATTCACCATCTGTAGACATAGTTAGCGTACAGCTGTACACATCTACCTTACTCACTACCCTAGGTGATGGAGAACAGTAAGGAGCTCAGAAGGCACCATTTCCAACATTCACCATCTGTAGACACAGTTAGCGCGCATCTGACCATGTCTCCCTTACTTTCTACCCTTGATGAAGAAGAACTGTAAGGAGCCTCAGAAGGCACCATTTCCAACATTCACCATCTGTAGACATATTTAGCGTACAGTTGTACACGTCTACCTTACTCACTACCCTAGGTGAAGGAGAACAGTAAGTAGCTCAGAAGGCACCATTTCCAACATTCACCATCTGTAGACACAGTTAGCGCACATCTGACCATGTCTCCCTTACTTTCTACCCTTGATGAACAAGAACTGTAAGGAGCCTCAGAAAGCACCATTTCCAACATTCACCATCTGTAGACACAGTTAGCGCACATCTGACCATGTCTCCCTTACTTTCTACCCTTGATGAACAAGAACTGTAAGGAGCCTCAGAAAGCACCATTTCCAAGATTCACCATTTGTAGACTCAGTTAGCGCACATCTGACCATGTGTCCCTTACTTTCTACCCTTGATGAACAAGAACTGTAAGGAGCCTCAGAAAGCACCATTTCCAACATTCACCATCTGTAGACACAGTTAGCGCACATCTGACCATGTCTCCCTTACTTACTACCCTTGATGAACAAGAACTGTAAGGAGCCTCAGAAAGCACCATTTCCAACATTCACCATCTGTAGACATAGTTAGCGTACAGCTGTACACGTCTACCTTACTCACTACCCTAGGTGAATGAGAACAGTAAGGAGCTCAGAAGGCCCCATTTCCAACATTCACCATCTGTAGACACAGTTAGCGCACATCTGACCATGTCTCCCTTACTTTCTACCATTGATGAACAAGAACTGTAAGGAGCCTCAGATAGCCCCATTTCCAACATTCACCATCTGTAGACACAGTTAGCGCACATCTGACCATGTCTCCCTTACTTTCTACCCTTGATGAACAAGAACTGTAAGGAGCCTCAGAAAGCACCATTTCCAACATTCACCATCTGTAGACACAGTTAGCGCACATCTGACCATGTCTCCCTTACTTTCTTTCCTTGATGAACAAGAACTGTAAGGAGCCTCAGAAAGCACCATTTCCAACATTCACTATCTGTAGACACAGTTAGCGCACATCTGACCATGTCTCCCTTACTTTCTACCCTTGATGAACAAGAACTGTAAGGAGCCTCAGAAAGCACCATTTCCAACATTCACCATCTGTAGACACATTTAGCGCACATCTGACCATGTCTCCCTTACTTTCTACCCTTGATGAACAAGAACAGTAAGGAGCTCAGAAGGCACCATTTCCAACACTCACCATCTGTAGACACAGTTAGCGCACATCTGACCATGTCTCCCTTACTTTCTACCCTTGATGAACAAGAACTGTAAGGAGCCTCAGAAAGCACCATTTCCAACATTCACCATCTGTAGACATAGTTAGCGTACAGCTGTACACATCTACCTTACTCACTACCCTAGGTGAAGGAGAACAGTAAGGAGCTCAGAAGGCACCATTTCCAACATTCACCATCTGTAGACACAGTTAGCGCACATCTGACCATGTCTCCCTTACGTTCTACCCTTGATGAACAAGAACTGTAAGGAGCCTCAGAATGCACCATTTCCAACATTCACCATCTGTAGACACAGTTAGCGCACATCTGACCATGTCTCCCTTACGTTCTACCCTTGATGAACAAGAACTGTAAGGAGCCTCAGAATGCACCATTTCCAACATTCACCATCTGTAGACACAGTTAGCGCACATCTGACCATGTCTCCCTTACTTTCTACCCTTGATGAGCAAGAACTGTAAGGAACCTCAGAAAGCACCATTTCCAACATTCACCATCTGTAGACATAGTTAGCGTACAGCTGTACACGTCTACCTTACTCACTACCCTAGGTGAAGGAGAACAGTAAGGAGCTCAGAAGGCACCATTTCCATCATTCACCATCTGTAGACACAGTTAGCGCACATGTGACCATGTCTCCCTTACTTTCTACCCTTGATGATCAAGAACTGTAAGGAGCCTCAGAAAGCACCATTTCCAACATTCACCATCTGTAGACATAGTTAGCGTACAGCTGTACACGTCTACCTTACTCACTACCCTAGGTGAAGGAGAACAGTAAGAAGCTCAGAAGGCACCATTTCCATCATTCACCATCTGTAGACATAGTTAGCGCACATCTGACCATGTCTCCCTTACTTTCTACCCTTGATGAACAAGAACTGTAAGGAGCCTCAGAAAGCACCATTTCCAACATTCACCATCTGTAGACACAGTTAGCGCACATCTGACCATGTCTCCCTTACTTTCTACCCTTGATGAACAAGAACTGTAAGGAGCCTCAGAAAGCACCATTTCCAACATTCACCATCTGTAGACACAGTTAGCGCACATCTGACCATGTCTCCCTTACTTTCTACCCTTGATGAACAAGAACTGTAAGGAGCCTCAGAAAGCACCATTTCCAACATTCACCATCTGTAGACACAGTTAGCGCACATCTGACCATTTCTCCCTTCCTTTCTACCCTTGATGAACAAGAACTGTAAGGAGCCTCAGAAAGCACCATTTCCAACATTCACCATCTGTAGACACAGTTAGCGCACATCTGACCATGTCTCCCTTACTTCCTACCCTTGATGAACAAGAACTGTAAGGAGCCTCAGAAAGCACCATTTCCAACATTCACCATCTGCAGACATAGTTAGCGTACAGCTGTACACATCTACCTTACTCACTACCCTAGGTGAAGGAGAACAGTAAGGAGCTCAGAAGGCACCATTTCCAACATTCACCATCTGTAGACACAGTTAGCGCACATCTGACCATGTCTCCCTTTCTTTCTACCCCGGACGAACAAGAACCGTAAGGAGCCTCAGAAAGCACCATTTCCAACATTCACTATCTGTAGACACAGTTAGCGCACATCTGACCATGTCTCCCTTACTTTCTACCCTTGATGAACAAGAACTGTAAGGTGCCTCAGAAAGCACCATTTCCAACATTCACCATCTGTAGACTTAGTTAGCGTACAGCTGTACACGTCTACCTTACTAACTACCCTAGGTGAAGGAGAACAGTAAGGAGCTCAGAAGGCACCATTTCCAACATTCACCATCTGTAGACACAGTTAGCGCACATCTGACCATGTCTCTCTTACTTTCTACCCTTGATGAACAACAACTGTAAGGAGCCTCAGAAAGCACCATTTCCAACATTCACCATCTGTAGACATAGTTAGCGTACAGCTGTACACGTCTACCTTACTCACTACCCTAGGTGAAGGAGTACAGTAAGGAGCTCAGAAGGCACCATTTCCAACATTCGCCATCTGTAGACACAGTTAGCGCACGTCTGACCATGTCTCCCTTACTTTCTACCCTTGATGAACAAGAACTGTAAGGAGCCTCAGAAAGCACCACTTCCAACATTCACCATCTGTAGACATAGTTAGCGTACAGCTGTGCACGTCTACCTTACTCACTACCCTAGGTGAAGGAGAACAGTAAGGAGCTCAGAAGGCACCATTTCCAACATTCACCATCTGTAGACACAGTTAGTGCACATCTGACCATGTCTCCCTTACTTTCTACCCTTGATGAGCAAGAACTGTAAGGAGCCTCAGAAAGCACCATTTCCAACATTCACCATCTGTAGACACAGTTAGCGCACATCTGACCTTGTCTCCCTTACTTTCTACCCTTGATTAACAAGAACTGTAAGGAGCCTCAGAAAGCACCATTTCCAACATTCACCATCTGTAGACACAGTTAGCGCACATCTGACATGTCTCCCTTACTTTCTACCCTTGATGAACAAGAACTGTAAAGAGCCTCAGAAAGCACCATTTCCAACATTTACTATCTGTAGACACAGTTAGCGCACATCTGACCATGTCTCCCTTACTTTCTACCCTTGATGAACAAGAGCTGTAAGGAGCCTCAGAAAGCACCATTTCCAACATTCACCATCTGTAGACACAGTTAGCGCGCATCTGACCATGTCTCCCTTACTTTCTACCCTTGATGAAGAAGAACTGTAAGGAGCCTCAGAAGGCTCCATTTCCAACATTCACCATCTGTAGACATATTTAGCGTACAGTTGTACACGTCTACCTTACTCACTACCCTAGGTGAAGGAGAACAGTAAGGAGCTCAGAATGCACTATTTCCAACATTCACCATCTGTAGACACAGTTAGCGCACATATGACCATGTCCCCCTTACTTTCTACCCTTGATGAACAAGAACTGTAAGGAGCCTCAGAAAGCACCATTTCCAACATTCACCATCTGTAGACACAGTTAGCGCACATCTGACCATGTCTCCCTTACTTTCTACCCTTGATGAACAAGAACTGTAAGGAGCCTCAGAAAGCACCATTTCCAACATTCACCATCTGTAGACACAGTTAGCGCACATCTGACCATGTGTCCCTTACTTTCTACCCTTGATGAACAAGAACTGTAAGGAGCCTCAGAAAGCACCATTTCCAACATTCACCATCTGTAGACACAGTTAGCGCACATCTGACCATGTCTCCCTTACTTTATACCCTTGATTAACAAGAACTGTAAGGAGCCTCAGAAAGCACCATTTCCAACATTCACCATCTGTAGACACATTTAGCGCACATCTGACCATGTCTCCCTTACTTTCTACCCTTGATGAACAAGAACTGTAAGGAGCCTCAGAAAGCACCATTTCCAACATTCACCATCTGTAGGCATAGTTAGCGTACAGCTGTACACGTCTACCTTACTCACTACCCTAGGTGAAGGAGAACAGTAAGGAGCTCAGAAGGCACCATTTCCAACACTCACCATCTGTAGACACAGTTAGCGCACATCTGACCATGTCTCCCTTACTTTCTACCCTTGATGAACAAGAACTGTAAGGAGCCTCAGAAAGCACCATTTCCAACATTCACCATCTGTAGACACAGTTAGCGCACATCTGACCATGTCTCCCTTACTTTCTACCCTTGACGAACAAGAACTGTAAGGAGCCTCAGATAGCGCCATTTCCAACATTCACCGTCTGTAGACACAGTTAGCGCACATCTGACCATGTCTCCCTTACTTTCTACCCTTGATGAACAAGAACTGTAAGGAGCCTCAGATAGCACCATTTCCAACATTCACCATCTGTAGACACAGTTAGCGCACATCTGACCATGTCTCCCTTACTTTCTACCCTTGATGAACAAGAACTGTAAGGAACCTCAGAAAGCACCATTTCCAACATTCACCATCTGTAGACATAGTTAGCGTACAGCTGTACACGTCTACCTTACTCACTACCCTAGGTGAAGGAGAACAGTAAGGAGCTCAGAAGGTACCATTTCCATCATTCACCATCTGTAGACACAGTTAGCGCACATCTGACCATGTCTCCCTTACTTTCTACCCTTGATGAACAAGAACTGTAAAGAGCCTCAGAAAGCACCATTTCCAACATTCACCATCTGTAGACATAGTTAGCGCACATCTGACTATGTCTCCCTTACTTTCTACCCTTGAAGAACAAGAACTGTAAGGAGCCTCAGAAAGCACCATTTCCAACATTCACCATCTGTAGACACAGTTAGCGCACATCTGACCATGTCTCCCTTACTTTCTACCCTTGATGAAAAAGAACTGTAAGGAGCCTCAGAAAGCACCATTTCCAACATTCACCATCTGTAGACATAGTTAGCGTACAGCTGTACACGTCTACCTTACTCACTACCCTAGGTGAAGGAGAACAGTAAGGAGCTCAGAAGGCACCATTTCCATCATTCACCATCTGTAGACACAGTTAGCGCACATCTGACCATGTCTCCCTTACTTTCTACCCTTGATTAACAAGAACTGTAAGGAGCCTCAGAAAGCACCATTTCCAACATTCACCATCTGTAGACATAGTTAGCGCACATCTGACCACGTCTCCCTTACTTTCTACCCTTGATGAACAGGAACTGTAAGAAGCCTCAGAAAGCACCATTTCCAACATTCACCATCTGAAGACACAGTTAGCGCACATCTGACCATGTCTCCCTTACTTTCTACCCTTGATGAAAAAGAACTGTAAGGAGCCTCAGAAAGCACCATTTCCAACATTCACCATCTGTAGACATAGTTAGCGTACAGCTGTACACGTCTACCTTACCCACTACCCTAGGTGAAGGAGAACTGTAAGGAGATTAGAAGGCACCATTTCCAACATTCACCATCTGTAGACACAGTTAGCGCACCTCTGACCATGTCTCCCTTACTTTCTACCCTTAATGAACAAGAACTGTAAGGAGCCTCAGAAGGCACCATTTCCAACATTCACCATCTGTAGACACAGTTAGCGCACATCTGACCATGTCTCCCTTACTTTCTACCCTTGATGAACAAGAACTGTAAGGAGCCTCAGAAAGCACCATTTCCAACATTCACCATCTGTAGACATAGTTAGCGTACAGCTGTACACATCTACCTTACTCACTACCCTAGGTGAAGGAGAACAGTAAGGAGCTCAGAAGGCACCATTTCCAACATTCACCATCTGTAGACACAGGTAGCGCACATCTGACCATGTCTCCCTTACGTTCTACCCTTGATGAACAAGAACTGTAAGGAGCCTCAGAAAGCACCATTTCCAACATTCACCATCTGCATACATAGTTAGCGTACAGCTGTACACGTCTACCTTACTCACTACCCTAGGTGAAGAAGAACAGTAAGGAGCTAAGAAGGCACCATTTCCATCATTCACCATCTGTAGACACAGTTAGCGCACATCTGACCATGTCTCCCTTACTTTCTACCCTTGAAGAACAAGAACTGTAAGGAGCCTCAGAAAGCACCATTTCCAACATTCACCATCTGTAGACACAGTTAGCGCACATCTGACCATGTCTCCCTTACTTTCTACCCTTGATGAACAAGAACTGTAAGGAGCCTCAGAAAGCACCATTTCCAACATTCACCATCTGTAGACATAGTTAGCGTACAGCTGTACACGTCTACCTTACTCACTACCCTAGGTGAAGGAGAACAGTAAGGAGCTCAGAAGGTACCATTTCCATCATTCACCATCTGTAGACACAGTTAGCGCACATCTGACCATGTCTCCCTTACTTTCTACCCTTGATGAACAAGAACTGTAAAGAGCCTCAGAAAGCACCATTTCCAACATTCACCATCTGTAGACATAGTTAGCGCACATCTGACTATGTCTCCCTTACTTTCTACCCTTGAAGAACAAGAACTGTAAGGAGCCTCAGAAAGCACCATTTCCAACATTCACCATCTGTAGACACAGTTAGCGCACATCTGACCATGTCTCCCTTACTTTCTACCCTTGATGAAAAAGAACTGTAAGGAGCCTCAGAAAGCACCATTTCCAACATTCACCATCTGTAGACATAGTTAGCGTACAGCTGTACACGTCTACCTTACTCACTACCCTAGGTGAAGGAGAACAGTAAGGAGCTCAGAAGGCACCATTTCCATCATTCACCATCTGTAGACACAGTTAGCGCACATCTGACCATGTCTCCCTTACTTTCTACCCTTGATTAACAAGAACTGTAAGGAGCCTCAGAA